>NC_091454.1:65153268-65453268 GCF_027789765.1 Dendropsophus ebraccatus | reverse complement strand
CCTATAGCATATTAGCAATCCCCTCTCCCCCTAGTCCTGTATATATTCCCTCCTTCCATCCCTGTATATATTCCCTCCCCCCAGCCATGTATATATCCCCCTCTCTCCTCCAGCCCTGTATATATCCCCCCTCGCTCCAGCCCTGTATATATCCCCCCCTCTCCCTCCAGCCCTGTATATATCCCCCCTCTCTCCCAAGCCTGTATATTTTCCCTCTCCCCCCAGCCCTGTATATATTCCCTCTCCCAGCCCTATAGATATCCCCTCTCCTCATGATTCTGTATATATTCCCTCCCCCCAGCAGTGTATATATTCCCTCCCTCTCCTCCAGCTCTGTATATCCCCCCTCTCCTCCAGACCTCTCCCTCCAGCCCTATTCATACCCCCCCAGCCTTGTATGTATCCCCTCTCCACCCAGCCCTGTGTATATCCCCTCTTCCCCCAGCCCTGTATATACCCTCCTTCACAGCCATGTATATATATTCCCTCCCTCCCCAGCCCTGTATATATCCACCCAGCCATGTATATACCCTCCTTCCCAGCCCTGTATATATCCCCTCTCCCTCAGCCCTCTATAAATCCCCTCTCCCCATCCCTGTATATACCTCCTCCTTCGAGCTCTGTATATATCCCCTCTACCCCAGCCCTGTATATATCTCCTCCTTCCAGCTCAGTATATATACCCTCTCCCCCAGCCCTGTATATATATCTCCTCTCTCCAGCTCTGTATATATCCCCCTCTCTCCCGACCCTGTATATATCTCCTAGATAGAGAGATAGGAAGTGGATATCTAGCAGCTCATCACACATTTTGGATTGTACATACATGTTCACACCCCCTTTTAATGTCTAAAAGCTTATTACTTATACCACTATTATTTGTAGGCACAGACAATCTGGTTAAAAGGGTTCTCCAGAATAAATTAAAAAAAACAAAACACATTTGCTTTCTTCCGAAAGCAGCACTACCCCTGCCCTTAGGTTGTGTCTGGTATTATAACTTGGCTCCATTCACTTCAGTGGAACTGAGTTGCAATACTACACCCAAACTGATATATGAAATGTAGAAGCCTCTTACACTGCTCTTTATCCGTATTCACTATAAGTAATGTAGAAGAATATACCCTTTATTATTCAGAAAGCCTTGAGGTTTTCTATGGGTAACAACGGTTGGGGGCCCACTCAGACTCACTCGCTCCCCCAAGGCTGAACCCCTAGCTACGCCCCTGCCTAAAATATATATAGTATGTTACTTTAGGGCAGTGATGGTGAGCCTTGGCACTCCAACTGTTGTAAAACTACAATTTCCATCATAACTGGACAGCTAAAATCATATTTTTGTTTGTGAAAGCATGATGGGAAGTGTAGTTATACAGTACAGCCAGACCTCAAGACTAATACAGCTACATCAGTACAGCTATCTATGTATAGGTGTGGATGTAGAAACAGCCAAAGAGCCAACCACTTGACTATTTAGACTAAAATAGGAAGAGATTTTCATTGACAAATTATTCCCTTATACTGTAAATCAAACTACTCACTTCCCCTTCTATAACATGCTGCCTACACATATGACTACGTTTTAATGTGACAGGTTCCCTTTAAAGAAGCCATGATAGAACAGAATATTTAGTAAATTAACGTAACATATGTCATTGAATATTATTATTTTTACTATATATGATTAGTCTGTCAGGGTGTTTCTTTTCTAATGGTATGATAAAGTGCAATATGCTTACTGACAGAAGTGTAAAAAGAACTTTTTACTGATAGGGAGTTTTCTTCTCTATTTAGAAAGCAATGCATTGTGGGAGCACAAGTAAAAAGGATGTTACACATATAAAGCACTTGTAAAGTTACTAAAATTTTAAAGATGTTTAAACTGTAGCTTTTTTTTAAAACTGGAATTAAATTTTAAGGAGAGGCCACCCGAAATAGTTAGCTAGTTGTTATTTCTGTAAGTCCAGGGGTTTGAACAGGACTCCTGCTTTAAATTTTCCGACCACAGATAAAAACAGTTGTCTTAGCAATGTTATTTTCTTAATCAAATGGTAACATGAGAAAACAACGTCAAAAGAGCTAGAAGAGGTTTTTCATAGAAAAAAAATGTAGATTGGCTTTAGAGATAACTTTAAGGAGCCAATAAGAAACAAACTTTTACTGCAATGTTATGCAGGGAAATAAATGGCAAGGTTTAATCCTTTGTATCTCTGGTTTTACAGAAGCTGAATTTAGCACTGATCTTTGTAAACAGAAATGACATAACTCTTGCAGAGATCAAACATTTTCACATTCATTCTGTAGGTGATAACTACCAGCAGATGTGGGAGAACGCTGCCGTGCTTAGAAGCATATCTCTGCCTGTCTCGGGAAACCATGACATTTCACATTAGAAATGTGGAAACACTTTGCCGATATGCTATATGCTTCCATATAAAATGTCACACTGTTTAAAACTATCTTTTCCCTATGAAAAGTTTCTTTAGAAATGCGTTCCAAGATCTGTTTGACTATTATCTTTGCTATGGCAGAAAGCTTAACGCTTTACCTATCCTATAGGATCCATGCTGTCTGTGTCATATCCTGACTGAATGACACACCAATAGATTATATACTGTAGCTCAAAAGTAGCTTAAGTCTTCTCTGTAAGAGTTCTCTGTAAGAGAACTGAACACAAAGTAAATTATTAAATTAACCATTCAGAATCCATCATCTATGTAACTTTATAACATCCCTGTATGACTAGTACATATATGTACTAGTATATATATTGGACGAAATCTACTCACCTATAAACAAAAATATCAAACTATTTTAAAATATATCTCCAATGAAAAATGCTAATTTTAAACAGTATTCAAAAATTCTATGTATGGTAACTAAGTGACGGATTTTCATTGAAAGCCCTGCCAGTCCTGCTGCAGACATAATAAAATAATAAAGTTATTTATAAGCCTGAAGAGACAGAAATGGCTGCACATCGCACCCATGGTTGATATGAAAGCTTGTTCATCTACATTAAAAACCAACATCAGAAGTTAGTATATAATTTGATAAAACCATATTGCCTGATGTACTACATGCAGGTCTCTGATCCACATGAGTCCCTAACCAAACAACACTGTGTCGGTCAGCGAACGCCAAACCTGCAAACCTGCGCAAGCAGGGAAGGGGGCCACGGAATGACCCTGCAACCCTAATGTCACAGGACCAAACCCCAAGGGCCCCCCCAAACCCCGCAGATGCCACCGGCGGAGAAAGCGGCCACCAAGCAGCACAAGTGTGAACAAGCTGTTACCGCTCACCATTGCTCCTTCAGGTAGAATGGGAGAAAAGAGGAGATACTTTCCATACCATACCATATGTACACAGGTGCTTCCTGCTAATTTGGATCACATGGGTCTTACAAAGGAGGAGTGCTAGCCACAAAGAAAAGGGACAGAATACATCAAATGCGAAAGCCTGGAGAGACAGAAATGGCTGCACCAATGGTTGATACAAAAGCTTGTTCAGCTACATTAAAAACCAACATCAGAAGATAGTATATAATTTGTTCAAATCATATTGCCTCATGTATCACGTGCAGGTCTTCTGATACTCATGAGTCCCTAACCAAACAACACTGTGTCGGTCAGCGAACGGCAAACCCGCAAAGAGTGCGCAAGCAGGGAAGGGGGGTCACAGAATGGCCCTGCAACCAAAATGTCACAGGACCAAACCGGAAGGGCACCCCAAACCCCGCAGGCGCCGCCGGTGGAGAAAGTGGCCACCGAGGAACACAAGTGTGAACAAGCTGTTACCTTTCTGCAGACCTCTCTCTCTCTAGGCTTGTGCAAAAAGTTATTTATGTCTGCCTCTTCACAGACATAGTTAAAGGAGTTATCCAGGATTAGAAAACATAGCTGCTTTTTTCCTAAAACAGCACCACCCCTATCCCCAGTTAGCAAAAAAAAAAATCTAATCCTTGATCAACCCTTTAATCTCCAGTCCTATCACTACTCTGTCCTCCTTCTAGCCTTCTATTATACCTCTTCATCCTCCATTCACCCATCAACTGTTTTACACCATCATAACACTGTAGACTTGAAACAATGAAGAGGTCATAGCTCTACCTAGAATATCCTTCCCACATATATACATACCAGACCACTACTTTTTCACTTTGACAACAAACTGTTAATAATGAAAGGGAAAGATCAGAATATCAGGAGGAGACTAAACTAGGAAATTTAGTAAACATATTTACAAAAATATTTAACTTGACAAGGTCTAGAAGTATAACTATGTTAGTTGAGATAAGAATCAATGAGATGAGAATCATAGGCATCAATGATTTGATTCTTCTATTACTCAATCACCTATTATTTGGTCTTATGGGTTAAAGAAGAATTAAAAAATTGTGTGTAAATAAAACTATCACGCCAACAAATATAACTTACCAATATAATGTTACCACTAATATTACTGGCTCCAGTGTACTTATCTATGCTTCAATTTAACAGAAGATGAAGAATAGAAGGAATACAAAATGCGTATTGTCTCAAGCTCACCAGCTCCTCCCTCTGTCCTCCGACAATGCATCATATTCTGATGTTACAGGAGGCTTGGCTGGATCTCGTCTGTGAGCTCTAGCATAACCTCCCTGAATGATGTCACCACCTCTGATCAGACCCTCCAGCCGACATCACCATCTCCCTGAGCAGACAAGAAGTGAAAGAAGCAGGTGCTGCAAATTCACTGTGCAATAGTCTGCAGTAAAATGAGATGTTCTGCAGCAGAGGTGAGCAGAGAACTGGCAGGAGTGCTGGGGGAAGGAGTAGGCAGGGTGGGAGGACTGTGATGAAGATCCGAGGGAAAGCAATTCTGTGACAAAATATTGACTTAAGATCCTCCAAACAAATTAATTTAGGTGGTTTCAGAACTAGGGCAGACAGGTAGACATTGCTCCCATGAGTGTTGTTTGCAGTGGTAACTCAGAACTCAGTTACATTAACTTCATCAAGAGCATAAAAAAGGAGGATCAGTTCTTTAAAAAAAATACAATAAATAAAAGTAGATGAATTTCTAAAACTATTTTCCAACACACATCATAAGCAAGTCTGAATATTTCTTTCAGTTTTACAGGGAAACGGGTTTTACTTTCAATTAAGCAGAGAATGATCAAAATCTGGTGAAATTCTTCTCTGGAAGGTGTCAGCTGTGAGAGGGAAGCGGACTCTTTATGGTATCTGAATGGCAAAGGTAACACATCATATAATGAACTGAAGTGGCTTAGTGTAGATAAAATAAATAAACTTATTATAAGCAAAGCTCTAGGGCCTGATGGATTACACCTCAGAGTTCTTAGGGAACTCAGTTCTGTAAATTCTCTACCCTTATACAAAATATTCAGCAGTTCTTTGATGACTGGTCTTGTGTTGAGGGACTTGTATAAGGCAAGTGCAGTGCAAATCTTCTAAAAGAGCTCTAGGTCTTTTCCAGGTAACTATAGACTGGTAAGCTTAACGCCCATTATGGGGAAACTAATCAAGGGGATTATAAGGGACTACAAGGGGTAATAGTATTATAACTGATAATATAATATCAGTATATAAAGCAAGTTTGCAATTCACATTAATATATATATTTTTTTAGGTATCATGGAGAACACAGCACTTCCTGTTTTCTGACAATTTTATTCTCAAAGAGTGAGAAAACAGGAAGTCCAGTCCAGTGGCCACCTCCGCAAACGAACCACCTTATATAGAGGGTGAGGTGCTGAGGGGCCAGCAGCTGATTGGATAGGCACTAGGGATCATGGTTAATCCCTTGCTCCCACCCTGTGATGCTCCAGACAGCATGTGGGAACGCTTTTTTTTGTTTGTTTGTTTGTTTTTTGCGAATCTCCTTTACAAATTGGCGGGAAATCGCTTTGCATGAAGCAAATTGACATTTTGATTCGCAGTGAATTTTGATTCCCTGGATTTGCTTCACTCAACTCTACTTATAACCCACATGCATATGCATATCTCCTGGGAGATTTGCTGGTAAATAAGGATTTGGGTGTACTCATAGATTATAGACTACAGAACAGCACACAATGTCAGTCAGCTGCTTATAAGGCCAGCAGGATATTGTCATGCAGTAAAACTGATATGGACTTTTGGGACAGGGAAATTATATTACAGATTAATAAAGCCTGTTTAGCTTTGGAACCCGATTTATATAAAGGACACCCTAGGGCTATGTTCACACTACGTTAAATAATGGCCGTTGTCCACGCCACAAGACTACGGCCGTTGTTTTGAGGTTTCCTATAATGACTGCAATGTAATGTAACTACAGCCGTTGAATTCACACTACGTATCAGATAACGGCCGTTGTTTATATGGCCCCTAGAAAAATGAACATGTCAATTAGTTCCGGCCGGTAATACTGCAACAACGGCCGTGGATTTTAATGCAGCCGCGAACGTAAAACTTATATCTGCCGAATTAAACTTGATTTTGATGTAAAAAAATTTTTGAGTGGTTTCCCGGGCTGGGCGCAGTATTTAAAGTAAATGACCTGTTTCATCCCGTTTATAATGATCCTAGGAATCAAAATGAAAAGGCCGTAGTTTCACGACTAGCCCGTACAATAGTAATTCTACGGCCGTTGTTTTGGCCACAAAATAACGGCCGTTGAAAATAACGGCCGTTATTTTACGCAGTGTGAACGTAGCCTAGAGGTGGAAAAGACACAAAGGCGGGCAACTAAACTAATAAGGAAAATGGAGCATCTTAGTTATAAGGAAAGATTAAAAGAATTACATTAGATTTGTCTTGAGAAGAGATGTTTAAGAGGAGATATGATCAACTTATTTAAACATATAAATTGCCCTTAAAAGGAATATGGGGGGAAAAAAATCCTCAAAAGACAAGGAGGCACTGCCTCCGCTTGGAGAAAAAAAAGGTTCAATTTCTGCATATGCATAGAATGAAGAATTTATCCATTATCCATCCATACCTCTTCCCTTCATCAATCTTCTCCTTGGTTAACCTTGATGGACATGTGTCTTTTTTTAACCATACTATGTAACTACTGTGGACAAATATTTTATCAACAGACATTTGTAGACAAATGTGTGGAAAAACAATGACTGTGTGCCAAATTATTACATCAGTGTGCTAAAAATTACAAACCATATGCCAAATTATGCAATCTATTCAGATTTCGCAAAAAAAACTTATTGCTGGTCCACTATGGAAACATGCAATCATCCTAATAAATGTGGGCCACCTTGTTTTCACCATGACAATGCAATCTAGTTACTTAGTACTCCCATAAAAAACAGTACATATCTTTTTTTTTTTCACTTCAACTTGAACATATCTATCTAATTTTCAACTATTATTTTAAGAGACCAGTCATTGATTTATGCACCTAAAAATAAACTGAAAATGAAACCTCCCTGTGAAACTGAATATGTTCCATTTAATAAATCCAATATTTATAGATTAATGAGTAAATAATATTTACAAATACGGTATAGTTTACATTTAAATACTCCTCTGTGTAGGTTCATTGTATTATAAATGGGCAACAAAATATTAAAATCCACAACATTTCACTGCAAATTTGAAGGAATTGCATTTTTTGTGCTGACGCCAAGTGTAGAATATAGAAATGAAAGGCTGTAGAGTATTAGAAAACAGTTTTGCATAAACAATGTTGCAGACCGCAGAGGAAAGTTGGCTATGCCCTGGTAATCTGTTACTTCTGGTATTTAAACAGCGCCATATGACTTGATTCGACTGAATAGCCCTGATTAAAAGAGTTTTCAACCTGCTAATTTCCCCCCTTAAAACATGTTTAGAAAAAGCTTTGCATTTGTAAATGCCATGTTTATTTAACTAAGCCTGCCATCAGGGAAAAAAATATTTAATATCCATGAAGTCAAGCATAGGAAAGTTGATGTTTTCTCTATGATAACATGCCAGCTTTAAACGTCTAATCTTCTGCTCTTCTTTGTGCAGGGAGTGCCTCCTGTAGGAAACCCTGTATGGCAGAAACTAGAGATGAGATAACTTTTCAAAAGTTCGGTTCAGCAGGTTCACCGAACTTCACAAAAAGTTCAAACTTTTTGTTTGGTCTCAATCCAAACTGAACTACAAACCTAAAAACTCATGCATAACACTGTCTGCACTGGCGCAGATATGAAGCTGCAGATTCAAAGCAAATCAATTCTGGGCCATCAAATCTGCTGCGGATCTGCTGCAGATCCTGTACGTGTGAATGCACCCTAAAGCTGTTTTAAGGACACAAAGTTAACAGCACACTGAATAGAACGTACCAGCCCTCTGTACAGAGGGGTCTGCAGTGATTGGCTCTAATATACACAGACCTATCTGGCAGATTTTTGAAGCCAAAGCCAGGAATAGACTATAAACAGAAAACATGTCATAAAGGAAATACTGAGATGTCTCCTCTTTTCAAACCTATTCCTGGTTTTGGCTTCAAAAATCGGTAAGGTAAATCTCTCTGTGTGAAAGGACCCTAACACAGAAAAGAGAGAAGCTTTCCCCATAGACCACATTTCAGTTAGACATATCAAGTTTTTATGGACAGGGACACTATAAATATTTGCTTATCAATTCAATGGCTATATTAGATTTACACATTAGGGTTTTATTAGAAACGAGTGAACAGAACTTCCTGAAAATACATAGGTTCCGAACTTTTCTAATAGTTTGTTAAAACCCAGCCCAAGATGGCGGCCACACATTTTATTTTACAGTACAGTAAAAGCCAGGGTTCAAGGTATTATCTAATTGCCTGAAAACCACCCCTATGCTATGTCACACTTTTTCCTGAACTGAACACATACATTTACACTAACTAAAGAGAGAAAGGAAAGTGAAGGTTATAGTAGGGTTAATTAGGTAGCAAGGTAGCAAGTTATTTTAGGTCTTACTGGGTCTAAGAGAGTGCCACTACTGCTTCCACTGTCAACTGACTTTTCTACGCCCTACTGGGTCCAAGAGAATGCCACCACTGCTACTGCTTCCACTGTCAACTGGCTGTTCCAGGCCCTGCTGTGTTCGATTGAGTTCTGCCGGTGCTACTTTCTGTCCGTGGCCCATGGGATCACTTCCACTGTGGCTAATGCAGCCAAACCTGTTACAGGGCAAGTAAAGTCTTAATAAATCTTACGTCTCCCTGTCTTTGGCACTGTGGGGTAACTTAGACCACTGCTACTTCGCGGCATGTTATTGGCCTGTTGCCATCATCTGCTATGTGTTTTTGCCTCTCTGGGGTCAGTTAGACTGCTGATGCTAACAGCTTGAATACTGTGGCGTGTGTCACATGCTGTCAAATTTTCTGCCTTAGCTGAAGATTGACATTTTTCACTCATTTTTCACATTCCCCCAGCAATATACCTGTAAAAGTATATTCACATGGTTATTAAAAAACACTCTTTCTATGCGCAAATTTAGCATTTTTGTTGCAAAAGCACTTTTTAATACCTGAAACAAGCAGAAACGCTCCAAAGGAGTAACATGTCCCTTTTTTAGCGTGGCTTGAAAACTTGCATTTTTTAAAATTAATGGAACATTTTTACTGTAAAAATGTGTGTTTTTGAAGCAGTTTTCATGGCAAAAGAGCCTATATAGTCTTAATATTGTAGCTCCAATTCTTTAGCTTTTTTTTTTATCATCGACCTGCCGAGCCTGAGTTATAAAAAGTTCACTCATCTCTAGGTATTACATAACAACTATTTCAGAACGCAGTATTATTGGAATTACGTAATAGAAACAGCAACCTATAATACACAAGTAGTTTTATTACAGCTAGGATCTGTAATTTATTGATGTTGTACCTGCCTTTCTTTATTGTGCTCACATGCCTGCAGGTTATCATCAAAGCACAACTAGATGAAACATTTTATTATAGAACAATTATAATGTATTTGAATATTGAATATTTCTGTAAGTAGGTAATACACTTTAAACAGGGATTAAAATGTATGACATTTAATTCTAACTTAAAAATGAAAAGCTGTACCAATAATTAGTTTAAAATCCATATTTTTACATATTCAGCCCTTTAATGTGACCTTCAGTGTTAGCGGTATTCGAGTGGTAAGGGGCACTTTCCGTTGGAAAATTGAAGGTGGTAGATAGACATTGACTAATGGACTTCAGTACATGTAGGCACTAAAGAGCAATTCGGAAGCCCAAGAGGATAAAGTGATAATGTGAAAATCTGAACCATTCTGTGTTATATTTGCTAATTGTGGCCATGGTAAAGTGCCTACACTTTTAAGACGGGCTCATCTCAGCAGTGACACCCCACTCAGCCAATCACTAACTGAGATGGGACTGCGCATCGGCCAATGATTGGCCGAACAAGTCCATCTCAGAGACAAGTCCATCTCAGAGACAAGTCCATCTCAGAAATGAAGGTGGGACTGTTTGTCCGGAACCCAAAGATGACGTCGGGACAACATGAGAGCACTGAAAGATAAGAATACCATGTTTGTTATGTTCTCCCCAAGAGCAGCAATATATTAAGATACCCTTTAAGATACCTGACAAGATTTCAGAAAAACCTTGAGCAGGTAAAGGTACCCCAGGAAACAGACCAAGCACTGAAGATCATCCAGTTGAGAAGAAACTTCCAATAGAAGCTGATCTATCAGGTGGTGACATTTCCTATGTTATATAACTTATTCAGTAATAAAACTTAGTTCTGCAACAGTTGTAAACATACTGTACTAAGAATAAAGTTAAAGGGAAATGGATCTCTATAGAGAGTTTTTACTTACTGTCTGTATTGTCTATTAAACTGGAAAGGTTAATCACCATTGGTTGTCTCTGGCAGAGGATTCCCTGATATAATTGGCTGATATAGCATATTTGTTGGCGATAATTAAGAGCAAAACATTGTTTGAAACATGTCCACTTTCATCTGAGATCTGTAAATGTTTTTATGAAGACCTGAATAAAATTTATTGCACCATATCATACACATAAAGTGCTATAATGCACTTATTTACTGAATTCAGTGCACAGATATAAAGTACATACAGTTAATATGTAGCCCACAGTGCCATATGTTGCCAGGAAGTTTTATACACTACTTATGTAAAGCCAAAAAGAAAGATGGTGGGATAAAATCAACCTGCATAGACTCATGCAATGTCATTATAGAGCCAAATTATGCCAAACGGTGAACAAGAAATGCCAATTTTGCTTTAAAACAAATATCCAATAGTCATTTAAAGCCTACAGTGCCCACATAGGGGGATATTTTTGAAGACTGGCATACACCAGTCTTAAATAAAGCCCTGCCCCCTTTTCCCTGGCCAAATTTAGAGGCACACACGGATAACCTGCTGATAGCCCCTATTGCGCAGGAGTTGCCGAGAATGATGATATGTCTCTTACCTTCATCCTCAACACTGTTCTGCTGCAGTTATTTGTTTACTCCATGGTCTGGACTGTTTGGAGCATTGGGCACTATAAGGAGCACTACCCTGCCTCCATAGAGCTAATCTGCCCCCGGCCAGGCCATCCCTTCTAATGATAATTAATGGATCAGGCTGGATCATTGCAAGGGGTGGAGCAGTGCTCCTAATTGTCTTACTGGACCAAGGAGTAAACGACTAAGAGCATGGGAACGGCGCCGAGGAGGAAGGTAAAAGACATATCATCTTTGGTGCCTTCTGCACAATAGGGAGCTATCAGCAAGTTCGATTTGTCGAAGCTGCTGATAGTTCCCCTTTAATTAGGCATCTAGACTGCTACATATTCCATATGATAATGGGTAGGGATGCAAAGCTTTTACAGCTGTTATCTATTAAGTTATCCATTATATCTATGTTATCTATGTCCCCCATGCAATGTGTGATATGGGTACAGAAAAAGCCCGACTTTACAGATGTTGAATGCTGGAAGTTGTCAATTAACATGTTTTCATTCTGTCATTTTGTATAGTTCCTTCTAATATAGCACTGTTTTTATTAAAATCAATGATAAGTTTTGTTTAAAGATCGTTGCCTAGCCACATGATATGCTAGGGGCAATTACAGGTTGAAGTAAAAAAAAAAACTGAGTGAGTGCCAGCCCACCTGGTTGGCTCCGGAACCAGATTCATGGGAGGGGGTGCACAGATCCTGGGTAGCCAGCCTGCATTCAATAGAAGTCCAAAAAAAAAAAGTGTGAATTCAGCACTTCCAAAAATAAATGTTAAAATCTAAAAGCATCATCTAGTCAGTGTGTTGCTCTAAATTGGATCTTTTTTAATCTTTTTTTATATGTAATAAACATAACATTTTTTTTTTTTGAATTGCTGGATCCACACTTCTTTTTTTTTTTTTGGACTTCTATAAAAAAAAAAAAAAACTATTGTACTTTTGCCTTTGCAAAAAACGGCATGATTGCCTTACATGATACAGAACAATGTTAAAGGACATAAAAATATAATTATGAAAGCAAGGCAGCTGCAAATATAAATGTGAAAAAAAAGTAATAATAACCCTTTCCATAAGAGCTCACAATCTAAATGGGGATTGATTCAGTTTATTGAAAACAGTTCATCATTTATGACTAATACGTTTAAAAAACTCTAGTAATGCTTTTGAGAGATGCTACTGCTATATATAGATGATATAGACAGCTTTGCTGACACTATAATGATCCCACTTAAAATATGCAGAAAATGATCCTAAAATACTTAACATATGTAGTGGTCACACGAGAGCCCTAAAATTTGTGTAAACACTAGGGTCAAATCTAATCGTCTACTCTAATAGTAACAATCATTTTAGGCTACTGTTGGCATACATTTTTGTTCCTAGTTCTGTTTAGCTCTGACAGTTTGCAGGACCAACAGAACAGACTGTTTTTGTATATATGGCTTCTTCCAGCGCATTTAATATTGGAAAATACTGTCGAAAGGTTTATAAGATTAACATTACATCACTTCTTCCAAATTATTTTTAAATTTTAGAGTAAATGTTTAATTTCCATTATTACATAATGGGTTGAAAAAAGAACAATTGCAACCTTTTATATGTACAAACAGCGGCTGATGTTTGCAAAAACCATGACTGAATGATATAAACCCAATATGCTGCAGTATGGGGAAAAACAACTTGTGACTCTTGGTCGCACTTGGACACATCCCTGAATCAACGTTCTACGCCCTCCCAATATTGCCCCACATAGTAGTTAGCCCCACTATTGGTGCCCCTCATAGTAGCCATATAGTAGCCAGCCCTCCCAATGGTGACCCATATAATAGTCACGACCCCCAAATGTCCCATATATTAGCCAGCCCTCCCAGTAGTGCCCCATATAGTAGCCAGCCCTCCCACTAGTGCCCCATATAGTAGCCAGCCCCCAATAGTGTCCTATATAGAAGCCAGCCCTCCACAATAGCCTGTTATATAGTAGCCATCACTCCCCAATAGTCTTAAATAGAGGTCAGCCCTCTCAATAGCCTGTTATATAGTAGCAAGCCCTCCCCAGTAGTCTTATATAGAAGCCAGCCCTCCACGATAGTCTATATAGAAGACAGCCCTTCACAATAGTCTTATATAGAAGCTAGCCCCCCACAATAGTCTTATAAAGAAGCCAGCCCTCCACAATAGTCTTATATAGAAGCCAGCCCTCTCCAATAGCCTGTTATATAGAAGCCAGCCCTCCCCAATAGTCTTATATAGAAGCCAGCCCTCTCCAATAGCCTGTTATATAGTAGCCAGCCCTCCTCATAGTCTCTTATATAGTGGCCAGCCCTCCCCCATAGTATGTTATATAGTAGCCAGCCCTCCCCATAGTCTCATATAGTAGTAAGCCCTCCCCCATAGTATGTTATATAGAACCAAGCTATCCCCCATAGTCTGTTATATAGTAGCCAGCCCTCCCTAAGTCTCATATAGTAGTGTACCCTCCCCCATAGTGCAGTTTATAATATGGGAGGTCTGAGCGGCTGTTTGGAACTTCCGTATTATAATCTGCAATTTCGGCTGGCCAGATTTAAAATAATGGCACCGCGGGCCAGATTTGGCCCGCAGGCCAGAGTTTGACATGTCTGTTCTAAACCATGGAGAATATATTAGCTTTCTTAAAGTGAATCTTTCACATATAATTCATGTTCCAAACTGCTAACACTGTTAGATAGCTGTTAAGTCAAGGAGACACACAGTACTTTTTATATATCTGTTTGAATCCTACAGTTAAAAGTACCAGAGGCTTTCCCAAGCTCCCAATCTTCTGATGGTTGAAACATTTCCTCCCCTCCCATCCCTTATAGGTCAAGTAGGTCAAATATGAGAGAGGTAGTTAGGAGGTATTCCAGCTTGTGCAAGTTCTAGACAGGCGTGGAAAAAAATGCCGCCAAGGTAAAGATGCTTTAAAAATTTAATTTAGTAGTTTATATTTGATCAATTTAAAAATTGCAAAGTGAATTAACAGATCAATTCATATTTTAGTCACTGATTCTAGATACATTTGCACAAAGTTCTTGAAGGAACTCAGCTGGGAGGTTGTTCCAAACATCTTTGAGAACTAATCACTTCTATAGATTTTGGCTTGCTTAATCCCTTCTATCTGTAATCCCAGATAGACTTGAAAATAGTTCTTAATGACACTGTTTAGGGTCATTTTCCTGATGCAGAATAACTACAATACATTAAAATAGGGAAACACTGTGAGAAGAAGGAGCAGAAAAGGTCAGCTGTTTCTCTGGATCCTATGAGTGCGATTTTTGCTGAATTTATAAATGAAGAACTTAGAAGATTAGAAGAAGATTATCAAACAACACATTACAGGAAATGACTTAAGCTATTCCAAGTACTTCCTAAGGCTGGGTTCACACTACGTATATTTCAGTCAGTATTGTGGTTCTGGAGTGGATTGAAAACACAGAAAGGCTCTGTTCATACAATGGTGAAATTGAGTGGATGGCCGCCATATAACAGTAAATAACGGCCATTATTTCAATACAACAGCTATTGTTTTAAAATAACAGCAAATATTTGCCATTAAATGATGGCCATCCACTCAATTTCAACATTGTGTGAACAGATCCTTTCTGTGTTTTCAATCCACTCCTGGTTTTGGTTGCAATATGAGAACCACAATACTGACTGAAATATATGTAGTGTGAACCCAGCCTTAAATGGTAAAGGCAGCTCTGGATTCTAGCAGAATTGTGAGTGCAGCTCTGGATTTCAACAAAAGTGTGCATGCAGCTCTAGCTTATGTAGACAGTTTGATCCCACATAAGTATATAAGCAGTGGCGTAGCTACCACGGTCTCAGCGGTCGCCGCCGCGACCGGGCCTCTACCAAGAGGGACCGCGAGGCCCCTCCTTGCCACTGTACTGCTCCACTCCCTCTTGTGACCGCAAGCAATGTTTTGCCTGCGATCACAAGAGTCTGGCTGGGACGGGCCCCCGGCTGACTTGCGGGGCTGGGAGCATCTCGTGGGCAAAAACCGGTACCACGAAGCTCCGCCCCCTCAACGGGAAGCCCCGCCCCCTGTCGCGAGAAGCCAGCCAGCGCGCGTGACTGGAAGACTGGAGAAACCATTCAGGTGAGTATAGATGTTTTTGTTTTAAAGGGCATGATGGGGGGTGTAGTTGTATGATGAAGGAACCAGAGGATGATGGGGGTGTAATGGTATGATGATGATGGAACAAAAGGGTGATGGGGGGTGTAGTGGTATGATGATGAAGGAACAAGAGGATGATGGGGGTGAAGTGGTATGATGATGGAACAAGAGGATGATGGGGGTTGTAGTGGTATGATGATGAAGGAACAAGAGGATGATGAGGGGTGTAGTGGTATGATGGGGGTGTAGTGGTATGATAATGATAGAACAAGAGGATGATGGGGTTGTAGTGGTATGATGATGAAGGAACAAGAGGATAATGAGGGGTGTAGTGGTATGATGGGGGGTGTAGTGGTATGATAATGATGGAACAAGAGGATGATGGGGGGTGTAGTGGTATGATGATGGAACAAGAGGATGATGGGGATTGTAGTGGTATGATGATGAAGGAACAAGAGGATGATGAGGGGTGTAGTGGTATGATGATGATGAAGGAACAAGGGGATGATGGGGATGTAGTGGTATGATGATGATGGAACAAGAGGATGATGGGGGTGTAGTGGTATGATGATGAAGGAACAAGAGGATGATGGGGGGTGTAGTGGTATGATAATGATGGAACAAGAGGATGATGAGGGGTGTAGTGGTATGATGATGGAACAAGAGGATGATGGGGGTGTAGTGTTATGATGATGGAACAAGAGGATGATGGGGGTGTAGTGGTATGATGATGGAACAAGAGGATGATGAGGGGTGTAGTGGTATGATGATGATGAAGGAACAAGGGGATGATGGGGATGTAGTGGTATGATGATGGAACAAGAGGATGATGAGGGGTGTAGTGGTATGATGATGATGGGACAAGAGGATGATGGGGGTGTAGTGGTATGATGATGAAGGAACAAGAGGATGATGGGGGGTGTAGTGGTATGATAATGATGGAACAAGAGGATGATGAGGGGTGTAGTGGTATGATGATGGAACAAGAGGATGATGGGGGTGTAGTGTTATGATGATGGAACAAGAGGATGATGGGGGTGTAGTGGTATGATGATGGAACAAGAGGATGATGAGGGGTGTAGTGGTATGATGATGATGAAGGAACAAGGGGATGATGGGGATGTAGTGGTATGATGATGGAACAAGAGGATGATGAGGGGTGTAGTGGTATGATGATGATGAAGGAACAAGGGGATGATGGGGATGTAGTGGTATGATGATGATGAAGGAACAAGGGGATGATGGGGATGTAGTGGTATGATGATGATGGAACAAGAGGATGATGGGGGTGTAGTGGTATGATGATGAAGGAACAAGAGGATGATGGGGGGTGTAGTGGTATGATAATGATGGAACAAGAGGATGATGAGGGGTGTAGTGGTATGATGATGGAACAAGAGGATGATGGGGGTGTAGTGTTATGATGATGGAACAAGAGGATGATGGGGGTGTAGTGGTATGATGATGGAACAAGAGGATGATGAGGGGTGTAGTGATATGATGATGATGAAGGAACAAGGGGATGATGGGGATGTAGTGGTATGATGATGGAACAAGAGGATGATGAGGGGTGTAGTGGTATGATGATGATGAAGGAACAAGGGGATGATGGGGATGTAGTGGTATGATGATGATGAAGGAACAAGGGGATGATGGGGATGTAGTGGTATGATGATGATGGAACAAGAGGATGATGGGGGTGTAGTGGTATGATGATGAAGAAACAAGAGGATGATGGGGGGTGTAGTGGTATGATAATGATGGAACAAGAGGATGATGAGGGGTGTAGAGGTATGATGATGGAGCAAGAGGATGATGGGGGGTGTAGTAGTAGTATGATGATGATGGAACAAGAGGATGATGGGGGGTGTAGTAGTATGATGATGATGATGGAACAAGAGGATGATGGGGGGTGTAGTGGTATGAGGATGGAACAAGAGGATGATGGGGGTGTAGTGGTATGATGAAGGAACAAGAGGATGGTGAGGGGTGTAATGGTATGATGATGATGGAACAAGAGGATGATGAGGGGAGTAGTGGTATGATGATGAAGGAACAAGAGGATGATGAGGGGAGTAGTGGTATGATGATGAAGGAACAAGAGGATGATGAGGGGTGGTGTAGTGGTATGATGATGATGAAGGAATAAGAGGATGATAGGGTGTAGTGGTATGATGATGAAGGAACAAGAGGATGATGAGGGGTGTAGTGGTATGATGATGATGGAACAATAGGATGATAGGGGGTGTAGTGGTATGATGATGATGGGACAAGAGGATGATGAGGGGTGTTGTGGTATGATGATGAAAGGGCAGGAGGATGAAGGGGTAGTAGTATTATGATGGAGGTGTTTGTAGTATGATTATGAAATGGCAGGAGGATGAAGGGGTAGTAGTATTATGATGGAGGTGTTTGTAGTATGATTATGAAAGGGCAGGAGGATGAAGGGGTAGTAGTATGATGATGGAGGGCAGGAGGATGAAAGGGGTAGTAGTATGGTGATGAAGGGGCAGGAGGAGGGGACAACATGGGGGGCATCTATATGGGGGAAAACATGGGGGGCATCTATAAGAGGGACAACACAGGGGGCCATCTATAAGGGGGAAACATTGGGGGGCCATCTATAAGGTGGACTACATGGGGGTGTATACAATAGGGCATACACAGAGGGGGGCATGTACTGTAAGGGGGGGTCACATAGTGTCAGGGCTAGCTACTAAATGAGGGTGTAAAGGGGACAGTACAGATGTGCAGTGTGTAGAGAGATGAGGATGGTGTCAGTGTGAGGAGCCTAATATGTCTGCCTGGTAGATTTTGTGGATTCGTGGCTCGGAGAAGTTCTCATAATGGCCCAGGGCAGATGGAGAAGATGAAAAAGGGAAGAATTCCGATCAGAGAAGACGTCCCCTGTGAGTCACTTGATATAACTACGCTGTAATGTATAAGGTATATAGAGCCTGTGTACAGTGCATCCACCTCTATATGACTGTATGAAGTGATATTGGTCTATGTACAGAGGATTATATTCAGTAGCAGCGGTGGTGTTAGTCAGTATGTGGTGGTATTAGTCAGTAGCAGCGGGGTGTTAGTCAGTATGTGTTGGTATTAGTCAGTAGCAGCGGGGTGTTAGTTAGTATGTGGTGGTATTATTTTTAACTTGTTATCTGGTACTGGGTTTTATTGGATTTAGTATACTGGATTTGGTCAGTAACAATATGGTGGTGATGGTTGTGGTGTGGCGGTAATATTTCCTTGTGTGCTGGTAATATTGGCAATATTGGTCTCAGTAAACAGGATTTGTTTAGTAACAGTATGGCAGTAATATGTATGGTGATAATATTTCCTGTATACTGGTATTACTGGTAATATCAGTCTTGAGATATATATATATATATACCAATAGCATCGAGAAAGGGGGGGCCCAAGTTGCCCTCTTGCACCAGGGCCCAAGAGACATTAGCTACGCCCCTGTATATAAGTGTGGTCTGGACTGGAGTGGCTTTGCACTTTTTTTTTTATTTTGCACCATAAAAAAGCATTTTGTAAATTTTTGGGCAATGAAGCAATTGCACAAAAATGTAAGACTTTTGGTGTAAAGCTCCAGTTAATCTTATGTTTTATCCCAATGCTCGATTCATAGCTTATACTGCTCATCACTGCCCTACAATGTCCTCCATGCTGCCATTGCTGCTTCTGATGCTGTTGCTGCTTCTGGTTTGCTATAGAGATGTAAGGGAATAAGATATCTTCTTTAATATACAGTAAATGAGAGACATCATAACAGGTGATCTACACCTACTAGCTCAGAAAAAACTGAAAATTGGAGTGGAGTAGTGAGATGTGTGTTATATAATGGCCTTAAATAGTATGCATGGCAGTTTATTCTGCGTCTATAATGTTCCCTAAACAGAAGGTACTCTTTCATTTCACTTGTATACAGGTTTATGTGATCCCTTTGGATAAGGCTCTGTTCATTTCTAGTATGACAATATCCCCATACCTCACCAACATTGGGGAAAACGTAAGTAGTAGTTGCCCTTGGAACTTAAGGATGTGCCGTCACCACCCTGCCACCACCCACCAATGTTTGTACTCTCCACAGCGATATCATTGTTCATTGTTGCTGTGCTGTAACATAACTAGTTACATCCCTTATCAGCTTCATGACTGTGTTTAATGAGTTGCGAATACATCACTGAATTAATTTTGTACCATGAAATCATTGTGTGCATATACAATGATGATGTGACATCAACTTAGATTTTAATCATTAGCAGGGACGTTGCCATGTTGATCATCCTAGCTGAATCTATAATGCTCAGACATGATAGATCCTCCAGAGCAAGTGATACTCTGTAAATTTCCTTACTTTGGATAGTAGATAAAGGTCCTGAATAAGGCAACATCTGGCATTACAATTTTTTATATGTAATGCTGCCCTATTGGAAATAATAATAATAATAAACATTTTATGTGTACCTCTCCGCACTCCCCCAATGTCCTAGTAGGTTCTCATGAGGGCAGAGCCACAGCGGCATGTAGTCACGCTGCCTCCTCCCTCTTCCCAGCTACACACACTCTTTTGGCAGTCTGAGCAATGGGCTTTGCATTAAGTTCCCAGCACTCAGGCTGCTAATCCAGTGTGAATGGCTAAGAGAGGATGGAGCAGGATGACTGCATTCCACTGCGGCGCTTATCATTATTCACAAAATAACACACATTACAAAGTCATACAACTTTGTAATGTGTGTTATGTATGTGAATAACCCCCTTCCCCGTGTTTCCCCCCACCCACGCTAGACCCAGAAGTGTTGGTGCATTATACTTACCTCATTCCACATCGTCTTCGGGAGGCCGGCTGAACCACTCCATCTGTCCTAAGTCAGCATCAACCTTTTGTTAGGTATAGCAAAAGAAGTAATTCTGTGTAACATCTATGGGAATTTAATGCTGTGTATACACAAGTCACCAAGGGGGATTTTTAGTTAAAGTAAAAAACAAAGTAAAAATGTTTTTTTTTTTATTAATAAAATCCCCTCCGCTAATATGAGTCCAAATAACCCCCCTTTTCCCATTTTATAAATATAAACAAATAAACAAACATATTTGGTATCGCCGCGTGCGTAATCGCCAGAACTATTAAATGATCACATTCCTGATCTCACACAGTAAATTACATAAGCGCCAAAAAATTGCAAATTTGCGCATTTTTGGTCACATCAAATCCAGAAAAAATTAAAAGTGATCAAAAAGTCGCATATGCACAAACAAGGTACCAATAGAAAGCAGAGACCATGACGCAAAAAATGACTTCTCACAGAGCCCCATAGACCAAAAAATAAAAGCGTTATAAGGACGGCAATAGAGCTATTTTAAACACTTTTAGTTTTTTTTAAAAAGGTATTCATTTTTTAAAAGCCGACATACAAGTTATATAACGTTGTAATCGTATTGATGTGAGGAACAAAACTCACTGAAATGAAAACAAATTCCTTTTTTTAAAATTTGACAGCGCAAATGATTTTTTTCTGGTTTTGCTACATATTTTAACTTGATTTAGCAGTTTCATTTTTCTGAGATATCTATGCTGCCATGAAAATCTGCATATTCCAGCACAAACGAAATCCTGGAGATAGGAGTGACAGCTTGTGATTGCAGAAGACGCTGTTAAAATATTATTGGTAAAACATAAAACCTGAGCAGTACAATAAACATAGATAATGGATTCTCATGAACAAAGAAAAAAACTCAGCTCATCATAGGTGGTTTGTTGTGTGATGGTGGACATTCAGGCAGGAGCAAGTGGAGTAGTAGCGGGCCGCACCCGGTAATAATGGTAAAGAGGAGGAGAAGATCCACAGCGTCCAAAAAAAGGGTTTGTTGTCTTTATTGAGGCATATAAAAAGTTACAAAAGATAAAAACATAGGCCTACATGTTTCGGGGAAGCACACCCCCTTGATCATGGCAGTACAGACTTTCACAGAATCACAGGTATATATGCCAAACATTTAGATGCGGCGGGGAAGGGAACGCCCTTGTGGGTGGGTGTGGTTACGTATGTGTTTAGGCACAATTGCTAGATGCTGTACATAACACATGACTACTAGTGTGCACAATGCATATCAGACAGATAAGAGAGAAACATGAAAAAACATAAAAAAAAACATAAAAAAAAAACAGCTATAAAGAGCTGTGTGCTTGTGCATAAATTAGTAGTTACAGAGGAAGATATCACTGGTGGCTGCATTTAAAATAGCACAAGAAGAGAATAGTTGGGTAACAAAATATATTGATTGGTAATGACCTGAAAAAATAAAGCCAAAGAGAAAAAAGAACAACACTTGTAGCTTCATTTCCAAAGTACAGGGCGGATTAAGATGTTTTTAAGGTGCAGGTCACATGATTGCAGTGTCCCTGTGGGATCCCTGCGGGACTTGAGGTTGGGTATATTGATATATATTTATATAAAACATACATAACATGCTGCTAGGTACCTTCTGCGGGAGAGAGGATCTTGCTCTGGTCCAGCATCGGAGTTCATAGTTATAGAATTTCTATGGTCCAATAGAGGTTGTATAGCTCTCAACATTCTGACACACCTTTCACCGCTGTCAATTCTGTTCGCGACAGGAACTTCAGGAGCAGGAGAACAAAGGGGTTTGGCCTTCTTGTTGGATGCTTTACAGACATACTCCTTTGTTCCTTCTGTATTCTAATTATTCTCCTCTCCTTGTAGGAGTTAAAATCCTTTCAGTTGTGACAGCACAAATGTGACAACACTATGACCTCATTGTTCAATATGTAGTAAAAGTAGCAGAAATGTGTAGTGGATCCCAATTGGATAATGTGTCTGTGCCCTTCCTATTAGGACCCCTGTCGCCATGGTGACCCAAGGTGTAAAATGGCAAGGATTAAAGTTAAAGTGGTTATCCAGCACCACTCTTGTTTTTAGTTCAGGTGTGGCTTCCAATTAAGCTTCATTTACTTCAATGAGTCCGAGTTGCAAAACCTGTACCCAAACTGGAGACGAGAGTGGTACTGTCTCTAGAAGAAAGTGGCCATGTTTTTATAATGCTGGATTGTCCCTCTAACTCTGATCCTGGCCACAGCTCACACCCACTGCTGATGGCACAGGATCTGCCTTGGCATATGAGCGACATGCATGTACAGAGTTTTTATGTTCAGTCTCTCAGTGAGGAGGTTCCCAGTGAAGAACGGAACACTTGGGGAGCAATGGACCCCGACATGGACCTTCTGATTATTTGGTGATATTTTGGACATTTTCTGGTTTTACCTGCCCCTGCTTGTTTTGCACATCTCTTGGTAGTTTTTCTGTTTCATCATCATTGTTTACAGTAGTGGGGCACAGTTATCACTTCAGATTTATTGGTTTATTGGTTCTTGCTTGCTTTTCCCTATATGTAGCGAGGCCCCTTTATGCATTTTGTGTTGGGTTTTTTAGATGTTTTTAACTGTTTATGTCTCAGTGTGATGTTTGTTGCTTTGATTTATGTGAAATAAAGATACATATTTACTTCTTTATTTGTTTGGTGTGCCAGTGAGTATATATGACAGGCCTTTCCTTTCTTTTTAGTGGGAACTATTCATATTCCTGTCATCTACTAAGCACCCTGTAATATTTGTGATGCAAAGTTCACATATATTTGTCATATACTGCAAGGAATACTTACTGACTTTATTGTTAATATTGTTTCAGTCGCATTGTGGTGGCATTGCAGGAAAATTGAACAGGAACGTTCTTTTTTCACAATTGATTTGTGGGCACCGTCAGGTGTGCCCGCAAATCAATTAGCCATTCACCTCAATGCAATGTACGACTGCCGCTGCACATTGCATTGTGTGAGCAGCTGATGTTTTTTTAATAATTGACAGGTACATTATTCTAACGCGTGTTCTAAAGAACGGACGTTAGAATAACCATATGTGAACACAGCGGGCGGCATTGTATTGAATTCAATGCAATTCCGCCCCTGCAGTAAATAACGGACTCTGAGGCCATTGCAATCAGCGTCCGTTCTTTACTAATAAAAGACGATGTTTGAACCTAGCCTACAGCTGACAAGCAGGCATTGCATTGTATAGGATATGGTTAAAGTACCTGCAATGGATTTAAATACATCTTAAAGACATCTACAAGTAGATTTAATAACTATTTAAGCTATAGTGTCGGAATAAATATTTACAGCTATGTTGTTAACAGAAGATAGTCCTCAGTTACACATATGCGTGCACATGTTTGTTGCCAATGTTTAGTCTCAAGTGCAGTCTTGTCCTACACAAGGATTTCCACTAGGTGGCAGGTGTGGCCTTCTCTGTCCATATTGCTGTAACTTCCTGTTTATATAAACACATGTACTTAAAAGAATTAGTTTTGTTTCAGTATTAGGCTTGGTTAGAGGTTTGTACACTATGTTGTTTGATGTGTTATTTTCTTTGTATATTTCTTTATACTAGTAGCTACACAAATATATCTAATTTTTCAGCACAAAATACACATTTTATCAAGATATATCTTCCCCTTTGATAGATCGATGAAAGATAAATTGTAATTATAATTGATATATCTGATACTGTGATCTGTTTGTGCAGTATATTATTTAGTAGATATTTCGATGTGGATTTGTTTTATTGACCATTGTAATTTATATTACTTGGTAATAAACATTTGGGAACATTAAACCCAAACTAAATGTAAAATGACTAATATTATCATACCAAATAAGAAACAAAAAGCATGATTCCAGAGAGAATTTGGTAAAATCTGATCATTTTCTATCAGGCATATTGTGTAATATGTCACTTCAAGATAGGCAGATATAGATAGGATAGACAGATATATTCAAATTTTTCTTGTATGTTAATGTGGTAATACATTTTACATAGCAGTAGAATGATAGTTAAATAGCAGTTGAATGAAAAATTTTCTGGTGAACAATAATTTCTCAGACACAGCCCCACACATTTTAGTCCATATGGGGCAGGCATAACAGTTGTTTAAACTGCCCACATACTGTATGATCAATAATATATTCTTTCCCAGAATGATCATTTGTATAATGCACAACTGCACCATATACAGTCATAACAGTGACTATGAAATGAAAATATTTTAAGAAATGACTTCCTTAAAAATAATAATAATTATTATTATTGTATCAGTCATTGCATAAAGCAATGGTCCTTTGTTAAATTTCACCCTTTAAATGATCATTTTAGTTGAATTTGTCTATTTTCATCAATTTTAATGTGTGCAGCTTCATTTCCTTACCATGTTCACTTATAATTGCAGCATCAGTCTCATAGTAAGAGGAGAAAGTTCTTGTACCTTAACTACAGTCACAGAAAATCCCATCCTGATACAGTGTTTGGTTTGTTTTACATATACAGTACACTGTAGCTTTGAACAGTTTCTTTTATGAATGTAGATAGAGCAGCCTAAATAATGTTACTGTTTATGAGGAAATTAGAAATAGATAGATAGATAGATAGATAGATGGATAATTTCTGTTTTTAATATAATATGAATACATATGAAACAAATCAAAGGTTTAGCATAACCTTACTTTAAACTTAAAAAATATCATCTGTAGGTATGAATACAATTACTCCCTATAAGAATAATCACACAGCAATGCTTCTTCATTGCTGAACGCTACATGCTAAAAGAACATAAGAAATATAAATGCATATTGAGCATGTAAATTTATAGTTTTCTCATTATTATACTATATATCCATTTCTCAAAAAAAAAAAGTCTTACATAATTAGAATACTGTTAAAATAATTTTACATGAATGTATTCACTACATATATGTCACCTCTGTGTTCTGTTCTTAATCTATAAATAAAGAATAAACATAGCTCAGAACAGATGTTATGTAACTTACGTTTATCACATTATGAAATGTATTTCTGTTGTTCTTTATATTTACATATGCTTCTATACTATATTTACATGTCTTGAATGTATCCTATAGTTACTTAATAAATCACAGACAGGTGCTTTTTTACATTCGTACTTAAAAGTAATCTATAACAGAATACATGAAATTATGTAAAAACTGTATTTCACCATCTAAAATTGGATTTTTTTTCATGTAATCTTGATCACTCTATCTTAGTAATATTTTTTGCATTTGAAACTGAGGTCTTATGTTATTGAAATTTTAGCCAGAATACTGTTGTTTTTGTTAGGTGTTTCATGTATTCTGCACACATGCATGTAATAGAGGGAAAGATTTCTAATTTCTACTACTATTTGTTATAATATTGACTCTATAAAACTTTCAAGCACTTCAAATTATGTCAAGTTATAAAGTAGTCATCAGGGATTTCCATATTGTAAGAGTGGCTATGTAAAACAAAACTAGTAAACCAATATCTTATACACAGTAGTTCAGTATAAGTTATGTGCATGTTTCTAGATTGAGAGAATACATAGGGTTCATTTTGGTGTACCTTTTTACTTTTACTTTTTGGAAAGTCTAATTTATGGATAAAATATTTAAGATAAAAATAATAAATAAATATATATATATATATATATATATATATATATTATATATCACCAATTAATACATATTAAGGCACATAAAGAGTTCTTTATCAGTGTTTCCTTATAAAATCCTGTTAAACATAAATAAGAAATAGTTTCCTTTGGTTGTTGTAAATGCAGAGTTCTGCCTCATTGTTAAACCTTTTGTAAACATGATCAGAAATTTTAACTTTGATTGCAGATAATTACACTTTCATAAGTGATACTCACAGAAGTCCAGAAAACTAAGATCTTTGCTGATGTCTCTGTGATGTTCGCATAGACTTTATAGGTTTTTTGTGGGTTGATTTGGCATTCCCGGTTCTGTACTGTCAAAAAAGGAACAGTGTGGGGACCAGTTATTTTCTTTCTTTGATTTTAATTACTTGATCGTGAGAATGTTCAGAATTTGTTCATATAAAGCTTTCTTTATTCTCCTAAATGGTTATTCCAACCACATACATTTAGGGGGGGGGGGTGTTATAAATATTTCATAAGTGAGCGGCCCATCTTTGGAACCAACTTATATTTCCGTAGTTTCCATATACTTTAATGGACAGTGCAACATGTATACAGGACCCTCTTCTGGCTACAATAGTGCCATCAATGTCTATTGTCCAAATATCCCTTTAAAATGAACTTCCATGACTGAGAAAATAAGTGGAAATAAGATCACATTCCACCTGGGGATGTAAGAGGTAAGACAATTACCTATCAGACATTTATTTATGGACATATAAAAAAATTTCTAGGATGCGTTCAACTCAAAAATGTTATTCTTTAATAATTTCTTTAGTTATATAGCACCAACATATTCCTCAGTAGTTACGCAGCGTGTCATCACTTATTATTTCCAGTAGGGATCACAACCTAAATTCCAAATTAACTTTACATTTGGAATGTGCAAGGAAATCTGCACAAACATGAAGATGACATATAAACTCAATGCAGATGTCATTCTCAGTCATTTTTGAGCCTGGGACCTTAGTGCAAGGTAACAATACTAACCACTGAGCCATCATATCACCACCATTATTTATACAACTTCATGACACTGGCCTAGGGTACACACATATATCCATGTGTACAAGATCAGTAGCATTATTTCGATAAAACATTGCTTTCCATACTGAAGATACTAAAATACATTTGTAAAAACACCATAGGATAAAAAAATATATTGCAATTCAAAATGGAAGAAAAACTCTATGAAACGCCTATCCTGTTCAAAATGTAAACTATTAATTTGTCCAAATATCAAGGTGTATTTATACATGTCAACATATAGTCACTATAGGGTTCTGCAACATTCCCCAAACCCGAATGCCCAGCATTAGACTCCTAGTGGCTGGAGGAGTTAAATGCCACCCTAGGGCTGTCAGTGAAACATGGATATAGCCTATGGCTAAGTTAAAACTATGGGACTTTGCATTCTGTCATTGCCAAAGGCCGTCAAAAAGGCGTCTGATATTTGACCATGATCATTATAGATGAACATCATCTGCAAATATCAGACGTCTTTTTGATGGCCATCAGCCACAAAGCCCGCAAAATCCCACAGTGTGAACTTACTTTATGGCTGTATCCATGTTTTCCAGGACTCTTATTGAATTCTTACTGATTCATCTTTATTCTAGAGGTATTACGATTCATTGAAAGGCTAGGTTCAAATTTAAGTTTTTGGCACATATGTTGGCATATATTATGTGCACAAAGTGTGATCATTGTTTTCAGTGTGATTAGGTGCTGCAGCTCACAATACCAATTTTTGCATGCAGGTTTTAATATACTAATATAATAAGTGACATATCACTTATTTTTAGAATGTTCTTTAGGGTGCATTCACACCTACAGGATCTGCAGCAGATCTGCAGCAGATTTGATGCTGTATTCAGTTATTTAAATGAAATCTGCTGCAGAAAATCAGCTGCAGATCCTGTAGGTGTGAACGCACCATTAAAGGGAAAAATTCATTTCTTTCAGAATAAAACGCTTGTCTATAGTTTGGGTGTTTTTTTGCAATTAAGCTTTATTCACTTCAATGGAACTGAGTTGCAGAACTGCATTTAAAATTAGGTTCAAATTATTAAGATATGCAGGAAAAATCCAAGACTACATACAAAATGTCTGCTACATAGTGCTAACAATTTTTCAGACATCATTATTAAACCGAATGTTAATAGTGAGCATAATAAATTGTTATAGTCAGCATCAGCCTCTAATTATTAGCCTTATAGATAGTGACACATAGGGGGACATTTATTAAGTCCAGTGTTTTTTACGCCGGGCAACAAATGTCCCCGCAGCGCTGGAGCTGTAAGGATTTATGTAGAGGCACACAGTCTCTACATAAATCCTGTGCTCACGGAGCTCATCCATGCCACTAAAATGAAACCTCAGAGCCTCCAGGTCTCAGCTGGCGTGGGTTTCACTGTCATTTTTCCTTGGGAAAAATGATAAATGCGGCACACACAGAGGCCATGCCCCTCTGTGTGCTGCCATACCCCCCCCCCCCGTAATGCCCCCTCCCAGCCCCTCCGGTGCAAGAGGCGCAGAGAGGCCTGATGCGAACAAAAAAAAAGCAAACAGACCATTTGTGAATATTTTTATGCCGATCAGGACCATCTGCGCCTAAAAAAGGCATATTAGCCTTTTAATAAATGTCCACCATAAAGTGTTTGGAAGGGACTTTTATATTATCAGTCTTTTTTTAAGATAGGCTGTGAATATCAACTCCCATCACTGCCAAGATTAGCTGAATGAAAATATATATGTTATATACTGTATATATATACATACATATACAGAGAGTGTACATTTTGTTTTCAGTGGTACATTGGTTTAAGAGTAACTTGGATTAAGAGCGTTTTGCAGGAAGAGCTCACAGTTTTTCAAAATTGTAACTGGGTTTAAGAGCATTGCTTTGGTTTAAGAGCTCGCTGTACTGGGTGGGAGGGAGAGTGGGTTAGGGGCAGGGTCTGCATAGCGAGGTCTACAGCACTGACCCAGAAAGTCTCCCTCACCTTCCAAATCATAGCAGATCTACTTCAGGCTGAGGCTTGTATCAGGGGACATGGCTGTGAAGGTAACATCTTCATAGCTGCTACATTTATGTACACACATATGCCCTGCTCATTTCTTCATGCTCCCTGCAGTCTCTATCAGCCCTTGTGTTTCCCATTCCCTCCATTCCTGCTATAATGTGCCTGTACTTACACTCAGCTATATACACTGCTGCTATAATTTGCCTGCACTCACACTCAGCTATACACACTGCTGCTGTGATGTGCCTGCACTAACACTCAGCTATACACACTACTGCTATAATGTGCCTGCATTTACAATGCTGTATAGAAAAGTTTCTGTCACTGTCCTCCTGCACAGCTCTGTGATTCTCACTTTCTTATTGGTCCATGCTGAACAAACCCTCCTTCCCAATTGCTGTCATGAAACCACACAGACCTCTGACAGCAGCCCTGCTTCTCTATTCTAGCCTGTTGTACTAAGCTACTGCATTATGGGGACCTGCAGTTCCATCCTGTATATACAAACTGCTGCTGTTTTTGCAGGTTTATGCCCTTTTATACATTCACATATACTTCACATGCTGATTGTTATTATTTACAGTGACATAATATGAAATGTTCAGCTGTTTCTAAATGTTTGTCAGTGGTACTTTCAGGGCTTTTAGCTCAGAGACAAAAGCATGAGATAGCTAGCCCTCAATAATTGGATATTGATAGCCAGATATCCCTAGGCTGTTGCCACGGGGTGCCTCCACAATGGGGAGAACACCACACCACCCTGATAGGTAGCCCCCTTAGTCCCACTCAGTTGAGACTCGCACGGGCTCCACGGACTCTTGTTTTGCATATTTAAATTTTTGGGGGCATCAGTGGAGACTCTTGATTGAGTACTTCATTGGAATTTTTTCACTGATCTTATTGAGTTCAGTGATTACTGTGTTTTGTTGGTCGATTTGTCATTGCCCCAACTAGCCAGAATCCTGCTCCACACTGACGATGGGCAAATACCCTGAAACAGCTGTCTGTGGATGGATGCCTGCCTTGGCAAGCCCTTGTCATGACACGATACTCGCACCTTGAGTTAGACTTTGACACAAAAGGGGCCACCCTGTTGTTTCCGTTTTTGTGTTCCACTGCTCTCAACCGAGTGGGACTTACAGGACTACCTATTAGGGTGGTGTGGTGCTCTCCCCATTGAGGAGGCACCCTGTGGCAACAGACTATGGATATCTGGCTATTCCCGTGTTTTGAGACTCGCAACCGAGGCTCCACGGACTCTTGTTTTGCATATTTAAATTTTGGGGGGCTTCGGTGGAGACTCTTGATTGAATTCTTCATTGGAATTTTTTCACTGATAATCTTGAGTTCAGTGATTACTGTATAAAAGTTCCAGAAAATCCTTTTAAGAAGAGGACTAGGGTGGAATCTAATGTAAAATTACCTGCTTTGATATCTTTTATGCTTTGTCTTTGAAAAAAAAAATCCAGTTATAAACAAAAAAACCCACTATATATACATTTAACACTAAGGGCTTATTCCCACGTTCCTTAATCAATGGAGGTTACGAAGTGTGAAGTTGCAACATGTACTTGCAGCTCTCCCAGTGTCATGTATCAATATGATGCAGAGAGAGCTGTAAATGTTTAAAGAGACTCTGACAGCAGGTTCATGCTGCCCTAGTTAAGGGTAGCATAAAATAGTGACAAAGAAGCTGAACAGAATGATCACTTACATAGTTCTGTGCAGCTGATCCAGAGATATGTCATGGATGATAAGTAGTCCTCTCCATTATGAGTGTGAGCCCAGTAGTCCTGGATATTCTTGAGAAGTAGACAACTCTGCCCCCCAGCTGCTAATTGGCAGTTATCTATCCATGCAGTGTATAGGCAGCAACTGTCAATCAGCAGATGGAGGGAGGGGTGTGGCAAAAATCCTATTCTCTTGCATATTAGGAGAACCGCTGTTAGGAATATGACTTTGCGCTCCTCGGTCCGTGCCGGGCGGTCGAGGAAGTGCTGAGTTTATATGTGTTTTTTTACACTGTCTGAATTGTGTTGTATTTGCTGGTAGTGCAGGGGTTACTGCTCTGCTTGATCTTCTCAGCTGAACTTGCTGCTGGGATCAGGGCTGGTCCAAAAATCTGCTGGACTCAGTCTCTGATCCTGGATAAATAGCAGCAAGTAGTCGTCCGTGGCAAGTAGGCTTGGTTAGTGGGTGGGGTCAGCTCTGGGCTCACTGTTCGTGTCTTGTAAGACTGCCTTTGCCATACTGACCATAACAGAATAGTCAGCCCAAAAATTTGTTGGGGTAACCTAGCATTATGGACGCCATGAAGACTCTGGTGAACCAGATGCAAGGTCTGAACACGCTGGTTCAGAATCTTGCTGAACGCGTCCAGGAACAAGAGACTGCACCCCGACAGGTGACCATGACCACCCCTCTACCTCCGGAACCTCCTGTGCATCTCCCTGAAAAGTTTAAGGGAGACAGGAAGCGTTTCCAAACATTTAGAGAGGGGTGCAAGTAGTTTTTTTCATTTGTGCCCCCGCTCCTCTGGAGATGAGGACCAAAGGGTGGGCATTATTATGTCCCTCTTGCAGCGTCCTCCTCAGGAGTGGGCTTTTTCATTAACCCCTGGATCCATGGAGTTGACCTCCGTGAATCAATTTTTTGCTGCCCTAGGACTCCTGTATGATGATCCAGACCTAGCAGCGGAAGCAGAACGCCAACTGACTTCCATGAAACAGGGAAAGAGACCTGTGGAGGAGTACTGTTAGGAATTCAGACAGTGGTGTGTGTCATCTGGCTGGAATGACCCCGCACTGCCAGTGGGGTTGTCGGACCAGCTTAAAGACCTATTAGTGGTATACCCTACCCCAGACACCTTAAAAGAAACAATGACTTTGGCGATTAAGGTTGACAGGCGACTCAGAGACAGACATAGGGAGAAAGGAACTTCTGAGTCTTCTAGTTCTCTTCCTGTTATTGACTCAGCCTCTTTCTTTTGTTCCTCTTTCACAAAAAGAACCCATGCAGCTTGGAGCCTCAGATGCCAAGACCCGACGAGCCTTCCGCCTGCAACACAGCCTCTGCCTACACATAGTGTGAGGTCCTGTCCTGCTAAACCTGACCACCCGGTTGAAAGACTTCAGCGCCTGAGTGACCATCGAGGGGGTCATTCAGGCGCACAGGTATCCCTTGAACATAAAAAAAATTATTGGTACCTATCTCACTTTGTTTGGGGCACAAATTGGTCTCGGGTTTTGCTCATGTGAATTCTGGGGCCTCCGCCAATTTCATTAACTACGGTTTTTGGTCACGTTTAGAGGTATGTCCGCTTTTGCTCAATAATCCGTTGATCATCACTGATGCGGATTCTACCCCTTTGGCCCGGGGTAGAATTTGCTATGTCACTCCGTCTATGGAGGTGCAGGTTGGGTCAATTCACTAAGAAATGCTTGACTTTTAATCATGGACAATTTATCTACTGATGTTGTTCTGGGTTTACCTTGGTTGAGAAAACATAATCCTGTTTTTGATTGGTCCACTCGTGAATTGGTAAAATGGGGATCTGAATGCTCTCTTCATTGTATTTCGCTGAATGCCGCAGATGTCTTCCCCAAGGAGGGGGAGATCCCGGAGTTTATTTCCGATTTCTCAGATGTATTTGATGAGAAGGCTGTTGATGTGTTGCCACCTCATAGGCCATATGATTGCTCCATTGATTTAATCCCTGGTACTAAATACCCTAAAGGTAGAATTTTTAATTTGTCTAGGCCTGAGAGGGAGGCTATGCAAGAGTACATTCAGGAAAGTCTCCGCAAGGGTCACATTCGTCCCTCCAGCTCCCCCATGGGTGCAGGGTTCTTTTTTGTTGGTAAAAAGGATGGTGGTCTTAGACCGTGTATTGATTGCAGAGAACTAAATAAGATCACTATCAAAAACCAGCACCCCCTTCCCCTTATTCCAGATCTCTTTAATCAGATTGTGGGTGCTCAGTGGTTCTCCAAGATAGATCTCCGTGGGGCCTACAATCTGATCAGAATAAAGGAGGGGGGTGAGTAAAAAAAGACCGCCTTCAATACCCCTGAGGGACATTTCGAGTATAGGGTGATGCCATTTGGTAATGCCCCTGCAGTATTCCTGTATATTGTGAAAATCTTGGTGGTGTATTTGGATGACATCCTAATTTTTTTTCGCCGGATTGGTCTTCCCACGTAAACCATGTTCGCACTGTTATGCATTTGCTTAGAAATAATAACTTGTTTGCCAAACTGTCCAAATGCCAATTCGGAATCCAGAAGGTCTCTTTTCTGGGGTACATAATTTCTCCTAACTCTTTTAGTATGGATCCTGTCAAAGTGGCAGCAATTGAGAAATGGGAACGTCCCACTAACCTCAAGGCCTTTGCCAACTATTATAGAAAATTTATTAAGGGATTTTCCGTAATTGCTAAACCTCCCCCCTGACCAGAAAAGGGGCTGACCTAGATAACTGGACTCCCGAGGCAATAGAGGCATTTGCCATACTGACCATAACAACGGCTGAACACAATTATCTGTTCAGTATTGCTGTTGCTAGTTTATGTTGCATAAACCTTTAAATCTTAGGAATGTATTGTTACAGCCGAAATAGTAAATTCCTGTGAAGATTTTATGCTCGATTTTGATGCTATTTTGTCACACATTGTGCAATTTGTGGCACAATCCTGGCAAAAATGCATCATTAATACAAAAGAAATGCCACATGTGAACACAGCCTTAGGTTTTAGGACAGTGGCCATTGGCTCATAGCCAGAAGCTGGCCACAGTCCCTGATTCAGTTATGGGAAAAGTAGAGAAAAAAGATTGAAGTATAACTATTATGAGCATTAAAGGTCCATGCCCCTTTGCACCCACTTTACTTTTAGCCTCCCCCCTTTAACAAATATTTCCGATCAGTGTTGTATGAAGTCATTTGAAAAATATGTGCACATTTCTAAATATACGTCTCTCTTGTAAAACATAAACATATAAAAAGCAATACAAGTTTGGCAAAAACCACAGATGCAAATCAGTAACACCTGCCTGGTGCTTTTTCTCACAAAAGGTTGTGTGATGGTTCCTTGTTTATGAACAGAAACTGATTAATATCACGACTGTGAGAAAATCGACCACACTGAGGACTGTTAGCCTTGAGTACTTTATTGTTTTCCCTTGTTATTGTTTAATGAGGTTATTAGAAACAGCAAAATCTAATAGAAATTTCCCAGAGCACCTATTCATTTGTACAGTAACTTATCTTCATTTCATTTTTAAGTATCTTTAATTTTCAAGCCGGTTAACTACAACCCCCCCTTAGGCGAAATAACTCTGCAGTTGAAGATTCACATTTTTTTCTCCTTTCTTTCTTATTGCTATTATTGTTTTAGGTAATTAACATCCACTTTGTAGTGGCAGTTCTGACGCCATGCTGTCTGCACAAGCTTTTGGCATGGCGTACCTAGGAGGAAAATGAGCATAGGTGGCACGCCTTATTTGACTTCCAAGGAGAGATGTAATAGCTCATTCTGAGCACGGCTGTTCTCATTTCCTACACTGATATTAAAATAATGAGACCAAACAGAAAGATAATTAGTGCAAAGGAATGACACATTTAAAGAGACAAGCAAATAAAAAGACAGAAAAGATGAACATGAAGAACTTTAAATTGAATCCTTTTTAGATGTACATTTTTCTGGTGTAAATGTAAAAATTGTTATAGACCCTACATGAATACTACGATATTAGCAAGGCCCTTAGGATAGGCCATTAATATAAGACGGGTGGGGCTCTGTGTCTTGGAATCTGCAACAGTTACTGTTTAAAGGTGCTGTGGTTCTTCAGCGCATGTTGCATCCCTATAATTGTTTCCCTACTGGGGTACTACAGACCAATCAGATAGTTGACTGTGGGGATGCCTAGGGTTGAACCTCATGAATCCAACATTAATGGCCAATCCTAAGGACAGGACATTAATCCTAAAATACTGGAGAACCTCTTTTAAGATCATTTAGGATATTCCCACATACCTGTGGGTGAGCAGTTCTTGCATGATAGCCACATCACAGGAAGTAGGAAGCTGGGAGCACAAGGAAACAGAAGTCAGTAGCACTGCAGTCACAAAGGATCAGGACAGGTGAGTATACTTCATTTTTTATTTTGTTAGAAGTAGGGAGTTGGGACCCTTTCTTTTATTTTCAATTATTGCAAAAAGTGAGTTCTCAAGCTTTGACCAATACTTATGCACAGTGTTTTCTCTGCTTGTTTCTCTTATATGTCTGGGGGAAGGGTGGAAAATAAAACTCTCATTTTGGAAGCAAGGGAGTACAGTTTTTGAAGGGGTCCTATAGAAAAACATATAAAAATTAATCGGGAGGGAAACTGCACACACGCTTAATTCAAAAATACATGAACACTTGGTGGGTGGTGACGCCTCCCCACTTCTGTAAGTAACAACACATAAAATATCTCTGTGGTCAGGTTCGCTGCAATCCTTCTGGAAAGAGGAAAAACTTTTTTCTCAGGTAAGACAATTAAATGAAACACATATAAAAATTGGAGAGCAAACTATTCTTCGGACACGGACCATTCTAAGAAAGTTACCAACATATAGAAAGTTGAAATGATACTCACTCCTGAAAGGGGAGTGATATTCCCTACCCTTGTGGTTGAACAGTATGAGCGTGTCTCCTGGCCTTCAACCGCGGGGAAACGGGGCGAGGGATTGGGGTATGGCTCCACTCCCAGGAGTATCATTTCAACTTTCTTTATGATGGTTTACTTTATTACTTTTCTAAGGATGTTCCCTATGCTCCCCAATTTTTATGTGTGCTTGTTTTAACAGTATTTAAAGGGGAGACCAACAGTGTGGCGGTGTAAGCTACCTATAGGTCCTTCTACATGGGCAAAATATCCAAAGAAGAAATGTTCATAAGAACCCTTGTTCCTTCTAATTGACCTGTAAAAAGGAGATTCTTTTGTTGGGCGATCACACATTTTATTCAGCCAATAAAATCCCTGTTATTAGTAACAAATCATCCGTATGTAGTTCTATTGTGTTTTAGGTCTTCGGTTGAGGTTAGATTTCCCTTGTTTCCAACGATACACAGGACCAGCGTGTTGCAGGTGAATAGAAAACTTTTATTCAGACCCATAAGACCACAGATACATCAGTAGTGTTCACACACAGATGTCAACGCGTTTCTGATGCTATCGCATCCTTAGTCATGATTAAGGATGCGATAGCATCAGAAACGCGTTGACATCTGTGTGTGAACACTACTGATGTATCTGTGGTCTTATGGGTCTGAATAAAAGTTTTCTATTCACCTGCAACACGCTGGTCCTGTGTATCGTTGGAAACAAGGGAAATCTAACCTCAACCGAAGACCTAAAACACAATAGAACTACATACGGATGATTTGTTACTAATAACTAAGCACCTGTTGGAGTGTGGACCGTGCGCAGCAGCATTCCGGTGAGCTGGCTTCTACCTATCCTGCATATATTAGATTTCCCTTGTTACCTTGCTACACAGAAACACACACACAGAATTATTTTAGGTTACTGTCACTTGGATTGTATGAAGTAAAGGTGTACCAGAAGTCAGCCAGACACCAACATGATATAATTATGTGCTATCTACATATTAACATGTTTAGAGACCATACTGGGTCTAATGCACAAAAACTGTAAGTTCCAGTGCTGTAGAATATATAGCAACCAACCATATTCCAGCTTTCACCTTCCAGAATATGAGCCCCACTGTGTAGCAAATGAAAATGTAATTTTATTTCCAAAAGGAACACTTTAAAGCTGTAAATTAAATGCCTATCTTGCTGTAAATTCCAGAGCACAGGCAATGTCATCCATGTTTAGGAAATAGCCTTTATTTATTCAACAACAGATGAGGTCACATGCAATTAAAAAGAAAAAAGTAAAACTGAAGCGTACACAGGAAATTATTTAAGGCTTCCCAGTTGTCATTTATTGGATTACCTTTTAATACAACAGCAAACAAAAGTCATGTTGGAAATTGCAAGATTAAGTATAACTAGATAATGCAATTGTTAATTAAGTTACTTATATAATTGAAGTAGTAAAAATGAGTTTTCATTGAGATTGGCATGAGAGATGCTACATAATGTAACTAATAATATTCACTACTTTTAACCCCTTCAGACCCACTTCAGCAAGTGCCTTAAGGACCAGAGCCCATTTTTGAAATCTGGCCTGTCTCATTTTATGTGGTTATAGCTCTGTGATGCTATAACTTATCCATGCAATTCTGATGTATGAATTATGCCTGTCAAAGGCATTGCTGATTAGACGCAGGGTTTAGGGCTGAGCCTGATCAGTCACTGTAGCTATAACACTGGAGGCCACAGGGTTGTCCTAGCTACCATCGGAGATGGGCAATCACCTTGCACTGCCCCAATGGTGAACAGAGGGAGAACTCTTCCTCTGTTCTGCCCTTTAGATGCTGTGATCACTGTACATCCATGAGCAGTAATGCACTGCAAAAATGGGCATACAGTGATGTCCTTGGCTAGGAACAGGTTAAAGAATCAACAGGAAAAAATTTTAAAGCACACATAACCATGTTCATTAAAGGAGTATTCCAGGCAAAATTTACTGATTAGCAGAGTGTCGACAGCTGTTTGCCGCAGCAATGCACAGTGAATGTAGTTTGTCTACCTGCTTTGTGTAGTGGTGGTGTTTTGCAACTGAAGCTCAGCTCCTATTCACCTAAACAGAAACTGAGCTCTGTTTACTGTGTATTGCTGAGTCAAACTAATTGATCTAATCAGCATGTGTGCCAGGTGTCGACACCCTGCCAATCAGTTACTAATGAACTATCCTTTGGATAACTCATCAGTAAATTTTGCCCGAAATACTTCTTTAAAGGGGAACTCCGGATAAGAAAAACTTGTTTTCTAATAAAAGTACATTAAAAGTTTTATAGATGTGTCTATACAATGTATTACCGTATCTGTACAGTTCTGCCACACTGGTAGCTGATAGAAATCCAGGAAGTTAAAAAAAAAATGGCCCCTTACATGCCTCTGTCTCACATTGTGTGTGTCTGCTGATGATACATACAGGGGGCAGGGCGTGATCTCACTGGAGGCTTGGCTGGATAACCCAATCCCCTGACTGATTCATCATCTCTGACCGAACAGAAGCAGCTGCTGCACTAATTTTACTGATTGTAATGGGTGGGGGCTGTGATGATCACATGAGGGAAAGCATTGCATTCTGGGAAATGCCAAACCAGGAAGAACAGAAACACAAAACAGAGCAAAAACTCCCCAAACAAATTGATTTTTGGTAGTTTCAAAACTGGAATAAACAGGTAAGTAATGCATTATGATTCTGCAGAAGTTTCATTTTTTTAACCTCTACCTGGAGTTCCCCTTTAAGAGCTATATCTCTAGCAACTGTTCCTTCCCCTACCTTTAAAATCCATAGCAAGAAAACAATATATAGCATAATATGAACAGTTTTTTTTCAAACTATGGGGGAGATTTATTAAACATGATGTAAAGTGAAACTGGCTCAGTTGCCCCCAGCAACCAATCAGATTACACCTTTCATTCCTCACAGACTCTTTAGAAAATGAAGGTGGAATCTGATTGGTTGCTAGGGGCAACTGAGCCAGTTTCACTTTACACCATGTTTCATTAATCCCCCCTATGAGTTTAAAGGGGAACTACCAGCAGGTTGGACAAATCTTACCTGCTGATAGCCCCCTAATGTGCACAGGGAGCTGAAGAGGAAGGTATATCTTCCTTCTCAGCGCCATTCCCATGCACTACAATGACAGCAAATTACAGTAGCACATTGTAACAATGAATGGCTGCCTAGAAATACACACATGCACACACTATTGTGAGCATTAAAAAGAGTGCAGTCTATACATACACATATAAATGTGTAAATACACACATACGATAATTTGACAAACCACAATACTAAGCATCAAAACACACAGTCAACTGTGACATCATCACTTGTAAGCACCATCTACACAGATACATGTACATACAATCAAACACATACTATATGTTCTTATAAAAGAAAAGAAAAAAAGTAGTATAATAAAAAAAAATGTAACTACTCAATTACTAGGAAATGCCACAATATTTTCCCAGTTCTACCAGAAAGAAAAATAATTTTTCATCTACGTATGAATATAGTATTTGGCATGTGGTCTGTAGTTTATACATGTATCAGTTCGGAAACATTAAAGGGGGTTTGAAAAATCTAGTATATTTTCTTCTTCATTGGTGACACATGGAGGCAATTTGTGGCTATCTATTTTATATCCTGTGGCTTTCCATATCTCTGTCAAGGAAGAGGCCCAAAGATTATCAGTACTCAGCAGAGGTCAGCGCACGGCTACACGTTATAAAAGAATATTGTTCAGCGGTATTACGAGATAAAATGAAAACAGGCTACCAACAGCAAATTCTATCTACAGCATAGTAATAGAATTAGCTTCATCTCAATCCATTTGTCCTATTAGCCATTTAGCTGGCTGGAGCCAGTTTCTGAAGTAGGGAGCCTAATAGTATATTTGTCAAAATATAATATTAGTGTCAACTATGATCTATGATTAAAAGGTGTGTGTGTGTATGTGTATATATATATATATATATATATATATATATATATATATATGTATATATATGTGTATATATTCTCAATTCAAAAAAAAGTTGGGACACTAAACTAATTTTGAATAAAAACTGAATGCAATGATGTGGAGGTGCCAACATCTAATATTTTATTCAGAATAGAACACAAATCCCAAATCAAAAGTTTAAACTGAGAGAATGTATAATTTTAAGTGAAAAATATGTTGTTTCAAAATTTCACAGTGTCTACAAATCCCAAAAAAGTTGGGGCCGTTTTTACCACTATGTGGCATCCCCCCTTCTTCTTACAACAGTCAACAGACATCTGGGGACAGAGGAGACCAGTTTTTCAAGTTTAGAAATAAGAATGCTCTCCCATTCATGTCTAATACAGGCCTCTAACTGTTCAATCGTCTTGGGCCTTCTTTGTCGCACCTTACTCTTTATGGTGCACCAAATGTTCTCTATAGGTGAAAGATTTGGACTGCAGGCTGGCCATTTCAGTTCCCGGCTCCTTCTCCTACGTAGCCATGATGTTGTGATTACTGCATAATGTATTCTGGCATTATCTTGTTGAAAAATGCAGGGTCTTCCCTGAAAGAGATGATGTCTAGATAATAATAATAATAATAATTTTTATTTATATAGCGCCAACAGATTCCGCAGCACTTTACAATTCTGGAGGTACATACATAGACAAAAAATCGACATTACAGAGATACATATAATTATCCATACATGAGAGTGAGGTCCCTGCTCGCATGCATGAGCTTACATACTATCAGGAGGGGGTGCGTGTGTGTGTGTGTGTGGAGGGGGGGTTGAGGGTTGAGTCAAAATTAGGGAACTTGGTAAGCCTGTTTGAACAGATGTGTGTTGAGGGCACGTTTGAAGCTTTGGGTATTGGTGGTGAGTCTGACAGTCTTGGGTAATGCATTCCATAGTACTGGTGCAGCTCGGGTGAAGTCCTAGAGACGGGAGTGAGAGGTGCGGATCAAGGTAGATGTTAATCGTAAGTCATTAGAGGAGTATAAGGCACGGGTAGGGCGGTAGACAGAGATGAGGGAGGAGATGTATGGAGGTGCAGCACTGTGGAGAGCCTTGTGGGTGAGCAGGAGGACTTTATATTGTATCCTGTGTTTAACAGGGAGCCAGTGTAGTCACTGGCACAGGGGGGAGGCATCAGTATAACGGCTGGACATGGGGATGAGCCTGGCCGCTGTATTGAGAATGGACTGGAGAGAGGAGAGTTTAGAGGAAGGAAGGCCGATTAGTAAGGAATTGCAGTAGTCAAGACGGGAATGAATCAGAGCGACAATGAGAGTTTTGGCAGATTCGACAGGAAGGAAGGGACGGATTTTAGAGATGTTTTTTAGATGCAGATTACAGGAACGTGAAAGAGATTTAATGTGAGGAGTGAAGGAAAGATCTGAGTCAAACATAACCCCAAGGCAGCGGGCTTGCTGTGTAGGGGCTATGGTCGCACCACAGACAGAGATGGAGATGTCAGGTGGAGGGTGTTTAGCAGAGGGAGGGAAGACAAGAAGCTCAGTCTTAGAAAGGTTTAGTTTTAGTAATAGGGAGGACATAGCGTTAGAGACGGCAGACAAACAGTTACTGGTGTTCTGTAGAAGAGCAGGGGTGATATCACGGAGGAGGTATATAGCTGGGTATCATCAGCATAGAGATGGTACTGAAAGCCAAACTTGCTGATGATTTGTCCGATGGGTAAAGTGTAAAGTGAGAAAAGGAGAGGGCCCAGGACTGATCCCTGAGGAACCCCAACTGTAAGGGGGAGAGAAGATGACGTGGAGCCAGAAAGTGATACACTAAAGGAGCGGTCGGAGAGATAGGAGGAGAACCAGGAAAGAGCAGAGTCCTGGAGGCCGATAGAGCGGAGCATGGAGAGGAGGAGCTGGTGGTCTACAGTGTCAAAAGCAGATAGGTCCAGGAGGATGAGAAGTGAATGGTCACCTTTAGATTTAGCGGAGAGGAGATCGTTAGAGACTTTAGTAAGGGCAGTTTCTGTAGAGTGGTGAGGATGGAAACCGGACTGAAGGGGGTCAAGGAGAGAGTTGTCAGAGAGGTAGCGGGTTAGGCGGGAATAGACCAGACGTTCCAACAGTTTGGAGATAAAAGGAAGATTAGAGACAGGTCGATAGTTGGCTGCACAGGAGGGGTCTAGGGAGGTTTTTTTCAGTAAGGGAGTGATAATGGAGTGTTTGAAAGCCGAGGGGAAGATGCCAGAGGAGAGGGAGAGGTTGAAGATTTTAGTAAGGTAAGTAGTGACAACAGGAGAGAGAGACTGGACAAGGTGTGAGGGAATAGGGTCACTAGGGCAGGTGGTGGGACGAGAGGAGGAGAGGAGTCTGGAGACTTCCTCCTCTGTTACAGGTTCAAATACTGAGAGGGAAGAGGAGGAAATACAAGAGGGAATGGGATCAACACTTCTTTGGGACTGGGAGTTGATCTCCTGATGGATGGTATCTATCTTTTCCTTGAAGTAGGATGCTAGGTCTTCAGCACAGAGGTTAGTTACGGGTGTCTGAACTTTGGGTTTGAGGAGGGAGTTGAGGGTCTCAAAGAGACGTTTTGGGTTATGGGATAGAGAAGAAATGAGAGAGGTAAAGTAAGATTGTTTAGCAGAATGAAGATCGGAGTAGTAGCTTCTAAGCACAAATTTGTAATGTAGGAGGTTTGCATCAGTTTTAGACTTCCTCCACAAACGTTCAGCACACCTAGAACACCGTCTAAGAAAACGAGTTGAAGGTGTGTGCCAAGGTTGTGGTCGTCTGCGTTTTGCTGATTGAGGTGTGAGGGGTGCCATTTTGTCAAGGGTTGTTTTGAAGGTGTCGTGATAGCATTTGGCAGCCAGATTGGGACAGGAGAGCGAAGAGATAGGAGGCAGTGATGACTGTACAGAGTCTGTAAGTTGTTGGGTGTTGATGGCACGTAAGTTTCTGTTCATGACTGTAGATGGGAGCATATGTTGTTCTAGAAACTGAACATAGCTCTCTGCATTAATGGTGTCTTTCCAGACATGCAATCTGCCCATGCCACAAGCACTCATGCAACCCCATACCATCAGTGATGCAGGTTTCTGAATGGAGCATTGATAACAACTTGGGTTGTCCTTATCCTCTGGTCCGGATGACATGGCGTCCCACTGTTCCATAAAGAACTTCAAATTGTGACTTATTTGACCACAGAACAGTTTTCCATTTTGCCACGCTGCATTTTAAATGACCCCTGGCCCAGTGAAAACAGCTGAGCTTGTGGAGCTTGCTTAGAAATGGCTTCCTCTTTGCATTGTAGAGTTTCAGCTGGCAACGGCGGATGGCATGGGGGATTGTGCTCACTGATATTGCTTTATGGAAGTATTCCTGGGCTCATTCTGTTATCTCCTTGACAGCAGGATTCCTGTTTCAGGTGCAGTGAAGTTTAAAAACCTGAAGATCAACAGCATCCAGTAGAGTTTTATGGCCTTGACCCTTACGCACAGTGATTGTTCCAGATTCTCTGAATCTTTTAATGATGTTATGTATGGTTGATGATGATAACTTGAAATTCTTTGCTATTTTACGCTGGGTAACACCATCCTGGTATTGCTGCACTTTCTTTCTGCACAACAATGGTGTAATTGGTGATTTCCATTTTGGCTTCAGAGAGACACTGACACTCTGAATAGCTCTTTTTATATCCAAACATTTTGTCAGTTCACCTAATTAGTGTTGATTGGTCTTTCAGCTGTTCGTTATATGCTCAATGTAATTTTTCCAGCCACTTCTTGCAACTTTTTTAGGGATTTGTAGAAACTGTGAAATTTTGAAACAACATATATTTCACTTAAAATGGTACATTCTCTCAGTTTAAACTTTTGATCTGCGATTTGTGTTCTATTCTGAATATATATTAGATGTTGGCACCTCCACATCATTGCATTCAGTTTTTATTCACAATTTGTTTAGTGTCCCAACTTTTTTGGAATTGAGGTTGTATAATGGATAATGGTATAAACGGCAAAACAAAAAATGTAACTGTTGTTTTAAACAATTTTAAACTAATCAGTAATCGGGGACATCACTAGCACCAGGCATGCTGGCACAAACCTTGGATTTTTGACCTGATGCCCCGGATCTTCAGGTGGCTGCCTCCCTTCTCTGCATCTCCAATTATAATTTCAACATTTGAAGACATAAAAGAAAAAAGCAATAGACGCTGCATTTGCAGGAGAATTAACTCTGAGGGAGCCACAAACACAAGTACACAGTGTGCACGCTTACCTCATGAGGTCGTACTGAATTAGACACAACACTGTTCAGAGCTTGAAATTGCAGTGGTATTGCACCCACCTCCTTCTGGTAACTCAGCCAGGAGTTCCGTCATCAAGATTAGCAAGAAAAGCCTTCTGCTGTCACCCATGCCCTCATAACTATAATTACCCTTGGTAAAGCAGTTCCTTTGATGGTAAAAATTCCCCGAACAGTAACAATACAACCATGATGCTATCAGATCAATTTTGGTGCTGCCTCTGGAGTCTGCATGGTAATACTGTTCCAATGCCCTCTTAGTACTACTCACTCAAAAATGTCAGTACCGCCCACATAGTAATGATGCCATCTTAGTAACAACTCAGTAATGGTGCCCCCTTAATGCACCCCACTTACTAATGATGTCTCCCTTATTTCCACCTCATTAACAATGCCCTCTTAGTACCCCCACCTAGTTATGGTTATCACTAGTAATGAGGCTCCCACTTAGTTATTATTTTCCCTTTCATGATGCCCCTTAGTGCCCCTACTAAGTAATTATGCCCCTTAGTGTCTCTAACATATAAATATTTAAATATTATTGAACTGTACTTGTGTACAGAGCCCCATGCAGTTGAAAGGAGCAAAAGTGGACATTAAAAATTAAAACCTACCCATTGTGTATCCAACTGTGTTATCCAAACTGAATACTAGATTGAAACCCTGCCTTAGTATTGCAATCCATCTATTACCTTAAAGGACAACTCCCACAAAAAATTTTTTTTGCTCATTTAACACACATTACAAAGTTATATAACTTTGTAATGTGGTTAAATACCCGGCCTGGCCCCCTTCCCCCACTTTCGGACCCCCGACCCCCCACCCCGGAAGTTAAGGAATTTATACATTACCTATTACGATCGTCACGGTCCTCTTCTCCGGGGCGGCATCTGGTGACGACGACGTCAGAGCCGAGGGGCGGTCCGGGTCTTCTTCCTCCTCGGCGTCTTCATGCAAAGTGAATGGGGATGAAAAGGCTGCTGGTGCACATGCGCACCAGCAGCCTTTTCATTGGCTGGAGCGCATCACATGGCTTCCAGCTTGCTCAGCCCTGATTGGCTGAGCTTGCTGGAAGCCATGTGATGCGCTCCAGCCAATGAAAAGGCTGCCGGTGCGCAAGCGCACTGGCAGCCTTTTCCATCCCCTGGACCCGGAAGTTGGAGACATCGCTGGATGGCGGAAGGCGGCGACGGAGAGGCGGACGGCGGGCGAATCGAGCGGCGATCGTCACCGGAGAGATGGTGAGTATGGTGTCTGTGTTTTTTTTTTTTTGGGGGTCCCGCGGGAGTTGTCCTTTAATTACCTTGCCTTCCTTGCACTCATTCTACTTCCTCTATGTCTATTCTTATTCACAGATTCAGAAAATTGTACACATATCCCATGTGTGGTCTGGCTAGTGTATTGTATACAGGTTTAAAGGTCTTGTCATCTGCCTCTGTCTCTGTTGTGATATATTACATGATTTCATTCTCCTTGTACTAGCTGTCTGGTTGCTTACTTTAAAGTTTACTGACCACTTAACATGTCTAAGTTCAGAGGAGGTTTTACCAATTGTTTGACTAGTTAATACAATACATAATTGTAAATTATGTTTTCTCAGCCCAAGTGCAGAAGCTTACATGTCTCTAAAATAAATTTTATTTTACTGCATTACATTGCTAAATTACATTGAAATTAATTGCTAAAAGTACAATTTCTTGAAGGAATACAGTGCTGCAGAATCACAATTTATTTAGAGGCATAAAGTGCCCATGTTGGCTCAGGGTCCTTTAACATTTAGCGATGTTAAGGCCACAAAAGAGCACCGATCAGCGAGAGTAGCGTTCATTTGCAGTGCCTTTAAATGGCATGAGAAATTGAGCACCCAGGCTGCATAAATAATCACTGTATCGTTCGTGCAGCCATGGAAACTGACAGCACAAATATGTATATACCTGTGCTGTCAGTTTCCAGATCACAAGCAGTCTATTCTTACCAGCCACACTGCTTGTGATCAGGCATCTGGCTTCTCCAGTCCTCCGGCTGCTGGATCTTCAGACCCCCACCTCTTCCGGCTGGCAATCATTCTGGAGAAGGCAGGGCCTGAAGTTAAAGCCGGCTGGAGGACTGGAGGAACCAAATTCCGGATCACAAGCAGCGTGGTAAGTATACACTGCTTGTGATGATCAGATGATCACTGTTACTTTTTTCTGGCAACACTACTGGCCAATAATTGGCACGTTTATAGGGCCCTTTCTAATGGTATGTGCAGAATGGAATCCTATTATAGAATGACACTGTGCACCATATTGAAGGCTTCTTGGTTTTGAGGGCGTTTGGCTTTTTGTAAAGCTGAATTACAATATTTAGTTTTCCTATGGGAGAACTTGGTCCAGTATAGATTACCTAATTTTTTTTTAATCATAGGATGGTATACAGGGCCTAATTGAAATGCATTAATATCATATTTTAGATTCTTACACACTGACATGCACAAGACCTTTGTAATATGAATTGCGGCATCATCAATGTGCATGAGCCAATGAGCACGAACATTACCTTGTCTTTTACAGTTACAGTATATAATGTAGCCATAAATAAAGACTTCAATTTCATAGACAGATGTCAGATATGTCTACAGAGAGGTTAAGTTTCATCATAGAGGCTTGGCCATATATTACACCTTGTGTTTCAACATCTCATTTCACAGTTCACACTTGAGAATTACCACGTTCCCATGTCATTCAATGTCATATTCCTTAGTTTTTTTTCTATTATATTAGTCAGTAATATAATAAAAGAAAGAAAACAATGACAGATATAGTTCAAAGAAAAGTAGCCAATTCCGCTCAGAAACGCACAACGTGCTAAATGCAGCTATGGGTGTGGCCTACAAGCTCAAGGAAAAGAGTTTAAATTCAGAAAAGGTCCCCAGCCATTCACTCTCATATCATTCTTACAGTAACCCTATAGGCATATCAACCCTGGAGCATTATGTTATTATCATACTTTCTGATTAATTGGTTTCAGTCTTTTTTTATTCTTTGGAACACATGACAGAACATACCTGCCACAGGGCGTGGGTTCATAACTCATAAGAAGACAATTCAGTTCAATTATCTATTCAATTAAACTAACATGCTACGTGTACCAGCCAATAATTTCATTTAGCATCTTATTATAGTTAATAAAAGTTCAAGAGGTAAAAAAAAAATCTTTTTTAATAAATAACTGTTGCTTATAAGTGTTCAGAATAAGTGACAGATATCTTATTATCTTTTTTATCAGCTTTTGAGCTGTTACCCGATTTCTTTGCTTCTGATATAGTACATTTCCAGCAGCTTTAGGGTTAACATTTTTAGAAATAGAACATAAAGTTATACTCTTATGGTTAACCCATTTCTTTCCAGAGAGCCGTATAACATGTTCCCTTTTAAAAGCCCCTCCGGTTGGAATAGTTGAGCAGTCTGAAGAGTTATCGCGCGTGATCTCCCATGGTTTGCTACAATTATAAGCTTTCTTGCAGCAATTACCAGTTTAGCCTGAAGTTATTTGAGAAATAAACTGCTCAGTGACTTAGTCCATGTGATTGTCTTTGACTACACTCAATGTGATAGAGATGTCAGTATGAAAAATATGTATGTTTTGTCATTTAACTAAGAAGCACTAGAACTTAATCTCCACAATCAAGTAATGTCTGTCACAGTTTAAGAGGTGATACAATATAGGTAATTCATTGCATAAGATGACTTTATATTTTATATATAGGTAAAAAAAACAGCTTATTCATAATTCTGTATGAAACTACTGATCAAGAATATGTGCACAATATAGTTTTTTTTTTCTTTTTAATTTTTTGGTTCTAGGCCTTTAACATATTTTAAGGTTTCGTTAATGTCCCCTCTTTCCCTTCTTTCATCCAGAGTATGTCATTTTGTAATACATTTTCACATGTCATTAGACATGTCAAAAGTTATTGATCGTAATGAGTCTCACTTTTGAGACCTACTGCAATCAGCAGATACAACCAAGGGAGAGGACAGTAGTGCATTCCACTCCCTGGTCAGCTGAAGATTTGACTCTTTCAATTCCTAGACTATAATGAAGCAAAAGAGTTGGATTTCATAGGCATCTGTATCCCAGGATTGCAGCTGGTCTCAGGAGTGAGACCCACTGAGATAAATAACTTTTGACATGCCTGATAAAAAGTCAAATGTTATTAAAACCACCTGCTTCTCCGGCTCCCGAGTCACTGACATCCAGCTTAGTCAATCAGTGGCTATGGTGGGACAGCATACTGATTGGCTGAGTGGGATATCAGTGACCCAGGAATGGAATGAAAATTACGGAACTGAAATTTATTATGATGCCAGGAGCTCCAAAACCGTTTAAATCTTTGCACTACTGTACTGACACGCTGTGAATTAAATGCTGTGTTTTCGAGCTCCCAGCAAGGAACTTCAAAGTCTGTTCCATTGCACATCATCCGTTAATACAGACAGTCCATGGAATGTGTGAATGCCCCCTTACTAAGCAGCATTTTCTATGTCTGTCTGAAACTTTTGCACAGTATATACAATATATCCAAAAGAGGTAAAGAATGGATCTACACAATTTGGCAAACCCTATTACACATATATATAAAGTGACTATCCAGCATACAGTATGCATAAAGAAAATGAAATGTATTATAAATAGGAATGGTAGTACTTGATTCGGAATAGGGTGGCATCAGGGGTCAATAAATGAAAGAAATTATTTTGCATCCAACAGCCATATTGCTGTGCTTCAGAGATTGTGGGTGATAAAGGGCATTCTGAAACCCTTGCTTGAGAGCAGTGCTAAAAGAAGTATTGTTATAGAAACCCTTTTCATTTTCCTGAGAATTGTTGATATACCTTAAACACCAATCCAATATTTTAGATTGTAAATGCATTTTATTAGTCTAAACAGGTTAAACAACCTAATATTTATACAAGAGCAGGCTAAAAAGATTTGCCTCCGAGAAACTAAATAGAGAAAAAAAAGAGATGACTAAGCGAAACAAACATAAATTACATTTCATTTACAGGCTACATAATTACTTTAAGAGTATTGCATTAAGCAGTAGAACAGTTTTCATTTTTAAAAATTCTGTTCTTATGTTTTATTTTACACAACATTGCCACAGCATATCCTGACCTTCATAATTTTATTCTATGGCTATGTTCACACATCAATGTTTTCAAGTAAGGAACAGACGCTGATTGCAATGGAATCACCGTCCGATTTTTACTGCAGGGGTGGCATTGCATTAAAGTCAATGCAATGCCACACACTGTGTTCACACATTACATAGTGGGAACAGTTATTATTTACGGATCTAAAGATCTAAAGATAAAGATCTAAAGAATCTAAGGAACGGGTGTTAATATAACACTGTGTAACCACAGCAGGTCGCAATGCAATGCCGCCCCTGCAGTAAAGAAGAGATGCTAATTCCACTGCAATAACTGCAACATCACATCCTGCAACAACAATGACATTGTGCAGCTATTGGAAATTGTGTGTGGGCATGGTTTGTGAGCATTGCGTAAAACCACAAAACCATGCACATATACATTGTCCAATAGCTGCCCAATGTTGCTTTGACATCACTAACATCAGGCAGTTACTTATTATTGCCCAGAATATGCTTCCTCTTCTCATCTTGGAAGTTATAATCCAAGATGTAAAGAGGTAGAAAGTGGAGCACCAAAGAGCAGAAGAGGTAGAACCATTTCTGCCCTCTGGTTAACCCCATTAAAGGGAAGTACGCCTACCAAGAAATGGAGGAGGCAGGTGGGTAAAACCCCTTTAAAACTTCTCTTATGTCACATCATATGTCACATACAGTTACTTGTTTTCCTCTGCATATTCTTACTTTTAGCCAGTATCATGTTAGAACCATGGTAATGAAGCACAATGTATTGGGCTGGGGATGAATAACAATTGTTCCACAAAATATCTGTCAAAAAAACTAAGAATTTTGTACAGACGTCTTAACCACAATCCTGCACTGATAATGATAAGGTCTCCTGGAGAATTTCTGGATTTCCAGTGTTGCCAATGAAATGAAACAATTTTGGACATTCCACAGTTAACAACTGTATAAAAATTTAAGGGATTTTCATAAATGCATCCCTATACAGATCTTGTACTAATTCTAAGTTGCGTAATATTTTCTTCTCCATGCCCAAAGCTAAATTCAGAATTGGTTTAACAGATAATTGCATAGTGGGAATTCAGAGTTAGGGATAAACTGTTAGGTTTCCAAGAGCAATTAGATGAAATCAGCTAAGTATAGGGAAAGGAATACAAAATCACTACAAATGCAGTCAACACTTTACACCGACGCCTTTGTGCCTTGGTATATGCTGGTTTAAAAGGTAAACTAGAACCACCACTAACAAATAAATATGTAAAAGGCAATTGTCAATGGGTGGTTGGAAGTTTGGGGTTCTTGACCAGTTGGTGTCTGTCCCTTTGAACGGAGGTTGCTATTATATTATAGAACATTCATCATACATTAGGGATATTTCTCTGCAATTTGTGGCTTGCAGCACTGATAAGTCTCTAATATATGTGGTTAGCAATTAACAATATTTTTCTGTTATATGTGGTTTGAAGTATGTGTGGGACATAACCCTCTATGCTCCGCAGAACCTAGTTATTTAATTGTCATGGCAGTTATTTAATTGTAATGTGGCTTGCAATGGGTGGTACAGTGTTTCTCTGTAATATGTGGTTTGCATGGGTGGTATTGTTCCTCTGTATGTGGTTTGCAGCCCTTGTTGTTTTCTGCCTTATGTGGCTTATAATTGGAGCATTGGAGTTCATTTATGCTTTTATAGAAGTCTGTTTGAATCATAAAAGTTTAATTCAGTGTAATCTAGTCAGTGATTTTTGTAACAATATATTTTATTGAAGACCACTATTGCAGGGTTGAGCATAAAAAGATTTCCCAATTTGCCATAAAAAGAGTCTGATTCTACAGCGGAGATGATGCTCAAGGCTGGTGGAAAAAAGAGATACAACATTTTAACTGTTTTTGGTCATTGATCAGTGCAGAATTTATTGGCACCTTAGTCAGGTATTTTAACTCTGTGATACAGTATGTTCTTGTAACACGGTCAATAATGCTTTATAGAGGTTATCCAGGCTTAGAAATAACATGGGATCTTTCTTCCAGAATCAGCAACACTCTTGTCCTTGGTTTGCTTGCGATTTTGCAGCTCAGTTTCCACGTTCACGCGCCTTTTTTTGGCCATTCAACGGCCGCCTTTGTGGACGTACCTCATTTAAAGGTCAAATAACGTTTGTTTAAAATAAAAATTGTGGATGTTATTTCAGAATAGCGGCCGTTATTCAACCTTAAAATGACGGACATCCACAAAGACGGCTGTCGGACGGCCAAAAAGAGATGTTGTGTAAGCCTAGCCTAATACCACAGACAACCTGGGGATGCTTTGCAAGAAAGTAGCCTGGCTTTTTCAAAGCTTTAAGCAGTATAACAAACATTGGTATAATAACTACACGGTATATCATAAATTGATAAACCTAAAAAGCGCACATCCCATTTTTAAGAAAAGACGGAGAATGGGGCCTTGTGATTACAGACCATTCTGAATGGAGCAGGTAGCTATCAAACAAGCTGGAAACTGTATCTCTCAAGCATATATGGCATATCTGTATGGCATGCCATCGAAGTTTATCCTAGAAATAACCCTTTAGCTGTGTATCAATAAGTAATGGACAGTTTTCGCTAGAGGTTTTAGCAGAGCGTCTATTTGTAGTGTGCTCTGGGATCTTTTCCAGGGAATATGCAATAAATACCTAATTTTACAATGCTATAACTGTTACAGTTATAGTTACAGCTTTTCTAGATGTACCGTTCAGTGGTAATAGATAACAGGCAAAGATATTACAATGAATAATGTCTTTGATTTAGTCTTGTTCATAGAGAGCATATAAAAAAGACAGTCTTCATAAAAGTATGGGTCATCTTTGTAGGAAAACAATGTTTCTTATAATGGTTGTGATTTACAGATAACAGAAAGCATTGAAGCATTGCTAATGCTAGAGCTTCTTTTGGACCCAGCAACCTAATCATTCATGGCTTCATCTGTAATATTATATGACATCAAACTATGTATGAGCTATATATACTAAATAACTATTTACTCCTTATTTTCTAAAAGCCATAACACATTTATATTACCATCTACAGAGCCACATGAGACTTTGCTTTTCTACTGGACCAATTGCACTTAAAGATACCATTTGTTTTACCATAAAATGTACTGTAACAAATTATTTGTAGGCTGGAATTAAAAAAAGAACTTATAAAATTTTTCAAAGACTTTAATAGAACATATTTTTAGATTTTAAAAAACTGTGATATTTTTTTTTACACCTATTTTACATTGTTTAAACCAAGCCCAATTTTCATCATAGTATAATATATATAGTATAATATACAGTGGTACCTTGGTTTAAGAGTAACTTGGTTTAAGAGCGTTTTGGTTTAAGAGCTCACAGTTTTTCAAAATTGTGACTTGGTTTAAGAGCATTCCTTTGGTTTAAGAGCTCCCTGTACTGGGTGGGAGGGGGAGTGGGGGAGGGGCATGGCCTGCATAGCGGGGTCTACAGCTCTGTACTATGACCCAGGAAGTCTCCCTCACCTTCCAAATCATAGCAAATCCACTTCAGGCTGGGGCTTGCATAGCTGTAACCCCTCCCTCCCCTGACTGAGAGAGCTCCATGTATGTGCCCACATATGTCCTGCTTAGTCCTTCATGCTCCCTGCAGTCTCTGTCAGCCCTTGTGTTTCCCATCCTCTCTATTACTGTACAGTAACTTATAATATCACATATTCTGCTGCTTCTAAATGTTTGTTTCATTAGTTTTACATGTTAATCAGAATAATAAATCATTATTTTTGGGGTGTGGAACCAATTGTCTGCATTTCTATTATTTCTTATGGGAAAATTTGCTTTGGTTTAAGAGTGGATTTGGATTACAAGCACGGACCTGGAACGAATTATGCTCGTAATCCAAGGCACCACTGTATAATAATTAATAATAATATGACAGAGGTTTTGGTGCTGTGTGACAGGAGAGCTGATCATACAATGCAAGCACCGCCAGGATTCTCTCCTACTGAATGTGGAAATGCAGCTGTCCTGTATTGTGCATGCTAATGCTGCGTTTACACGGAGCGATAATTCGCCCGATCGTACAATTAATGATTTTTTATAACGATCAGCGTTTAGACGGAACGATATATCGTACGGAAAAATAATTTTGCGATCGTTTTGCGATCACTTAAGCCTATCTCGCACATTGGTTAAATCGGTGAACGACTGTTTACACGGAACGATCTGCGAATTTTTTGCCAACGACCAACGACGATTTGAGAACATGTTCAAAGATCAAAATGAATGATTTCTCGCTCGTCGCTTGATTGTTCACTGTGTTTACACGTACGATTATCGTTCGAATTCAATCGATATGCAAATTTGCACGATAATCGTTCCGTGTAAACGCAGCATTAGGAATGGCTGTCAATCAGTACCAAGCAATGTCTGTGAACAAACAAATGTGTGTGAATAAAGAAAAGACCAAATACCATCATGGAGGAAGCATGGACTGCAGTTTGGCAAGAAGGGAGATAACTAGTGGCCATATGTATAATGTTGAGATATGTAAACTTTTTAAATGTTCAGTTCGATTGATTTGTCGAATTTCATCACAAAGTTTGGGTTCAGTTTGAACCAAACCTAAACAAACCGCATTATAATAGGAGAAGGATTGCAGTTATAATGGTAGTATTACACATTATAGGTTCGTGAGGCAGCAGTAGCTGTTACAGTTAAAAAAAAGTGATGTCACAGTGCCAAAAATGTTAATCCTCAGACAGGGCATCTAACTTTCACTTTTTTTGTCACGGCAGCGACCATCTCTCTGACCCTGCAGGGTGACTCACGGATCCACGCTCCTCTCCTCCGCTGTTGGATGCTGGCTCACTTAGATTTAAAGGGACAGTGTGGCCTTGATTAGGTTCAGCCTGCAGGGTTTCATTATCTAAACCCTGGCTTCACCTGGCTCTTCTGTTGGAGCCTCTGCTATTGCAACCTTGCATGGTGGTCCCAGCTTTCCTGCATGTGGTTCCAACCCGTGATTCCTGCCCGTGATTCCTGCCCGTGATTCCTGCCCTCTGTGACTGTTGCCCAAGTTCCAGCTGTGAGTTCTGCTGCAATCCAGCCTGCCCTGCTAGCAAGCCAAGCCAGGGGAAGTTTTGTTGCGATGGGTGCAGGGTCGGGTGTACGGCCAGTTGGATTCACTAAGAGGCACGCAGAATTCGGCCACGGAAAAGGGGGCAGGGCCTAATTTAAGATCGATGTACGAGTACACCGGTCTAAATAAATGTCCCGCTAGGTTTTGCTGTGGAGATATTTTATACTCAATATGATCACATATGATCACATAGTAAACAGTCTTATTTTCACATTACAACAACAAGGCATGAGGATGTGCCCTATAAAACTGTTACATTTAAATAAATCTTTTTTTTCCCCAAAACACACTTAGCACTAGAGAGCTTTTATACTAAAACTGCTCTTCCTGGAATCACCACAATCTCCAAACAAGGCTCTATCCAGTTTATCCAATTAAATGGAGATTTGTGTAAGGTTGCTTACACATACTAGTTCGAAGATCTTTTTGCATGTTCTGTACTGTATAAATATCATCTGGTCAGTTGCTTCTCCAGGCACACTGGAGCTAATGAAAAATACCCTAAAAGATTAAAGTTACATTCACATGTCCATAGGGCTGTCTGCCTCGGACCCGTAGCTATAGACAGCACTACGAATGTGCATCCATAGTTGTCTGCAATGCACGGACCAATTCATTAGTGAATGGTGATTTGTGCCACAATTGCGGTCCACAATTGGACCAGGCCCAAAATGACCCAGTGGACCACACAAAATTTTTGTGTTTTCGTTTTTTCCTCCTCCTCTTCTAAGAGCTCTAGCAATTTCATTTTCCTATCTACAGGGCCATGTGGGGGCTTGTTTTTTACAGGAGTAGTTGTACTTTGTAATGGCATCTTTCATTCTACCATAAGGCTATGTGTACACTGCGTAAGACACCGGCCGTTCCGTGACATGTCAGTTCTTTGCGGCGCCGCATGGGATCCCGGACGGAGCATATACTATGTGTATACGCTCTGGCCGGGATCCCATAGAAGAACAGGCTGTGTTCCACTCCGTACAATGTACGGCAGTTGTTGTCGATGGCAACAGCGGCCGTACTTTTACGTAGTGTGAACAGAGCCAAACATGTATGATGGAACCCCAAAATTATTATTTATTAAGATATAAATTGGTGAAATCGTAAAAAAGAATGCAATTTGGTAATGTTTGGGAGGTTCCTGTGCCTACGTAATGCACTATACGGTAAAAGCAACATAATACCATTATTCTATAGGTCAGCCCGAACACAACCACATGCAGGTTTACACATATTTTCTAATGTTATTTTTTTTTTTTTTTATGAAATCCTTTTTTTTTTTGCAGTTAATCATTAATAAAATAGGCCTATTGTGACGCTTATAACGGTTTTATTTTTTCACCTACGGGGCTGTATGGGGTGGCATTTTTTCCGCCATGATCTCTAGTTTTTATTAATACTATATTTGTGAAGATCGGACGTTTTGATCACTTTTTATTACCTTTTTTTATATATAATGTAAAAAATTATCGGTAATCCGCGCACTTCTTTTGCTATTTGCTGTTCGCTGTTGGTGATGACGTTTGTATATTTTAATAGATCGGACAATTACGCAAGCTACAGTATATTATATGTTTATTTATTAATTTTTATATGTTTTATTTATATAATGGAAAAGGGGGGTGATTTGAACTTTTATTGGGGGAGGGGCTTTGGGGTAGTGTAATAATGTTTTTTACTTTTTTTTTACACATTTTAAGTGCCTTTGAGGGACTTGTACATTCATTTGTTTGATTTCATATACTGATCATTTCTATGCCATAGGCATAGCATTGATCGGTGTGATAGGCAATCTGCTCATTGAGCCTCAGTGAGCAGATCGCCAATCGGACCGCGCAGAGGTAGGTGAGAGACCTCGGGCGGTCCGTTACAACAATCGGGACCCCCGAAGTCACACTGCGGGGTCCCGATCGTTAAGTGACAGGGGACTCCCCCTGTCACCTACACTTAAACGCCGCGGTCGCACCACGGTTTCGGTGTTTAAGGGGTTAATGACACGCTGCAGCCTGTCATTAACGGTGAGGGCCCAGCTGCTCACTGCAGCTGGCCCCCACCTCCTATGAAGCGCGCTTCGCTCCGGAGTACGCTTCATAGGTCAGGGTGTACAGGTACGCCCACAGTCGTCTGGGGACAGACTTCGAATGCGTACCTGTATGCTCTAGGTCGTCTAGGGGTTAAGGACCGGGCCTGAAATGGCCTTAAGAACTGAGGCAAATATTATGAATATGACCTGCGTCACTTTATTCGGTAATAACTTGGGAATGCTTTTAACTATCTTGCTGATTCTGAGTTTCTTTTATCGTGACATATGGTACTTTACATTTCTGGTAAATTGGAGTCGATACGTATAACGAATCTTTATGAAAAAAACAGAATAACATGAAAAATTGCATTTTTACAACTTTGAAACTTTTCTACTTGTACAGAAAATTGTTATGCTACATAAATTATATATTAAAAAGCATTAGCAATATGTCTACTTTACGTTGGCAGCATTAAAGTTTCTTTCAATTTTTTTTAGACAAAAGAAACTTAAAACATTAGCACGGACATGAAGAGAAAGAAGCTGCTGCACCTCACACCTATGGCTGACACCAATGCTTCTTGGCTACATTTAAAAAACAAAGCCAGGATGTTGGTGTATAATTTTATCAAACCATATTGTCTCATGTACTGGGTGCAGGTCCCCTAGCCCACATGAGTCCCTACACTAAATCAGCACTGTGTGTTGGTCAGCGACCACCAACCACGCAAAGCGAGCGCAAGCTGGCAAGGGAGGCCACGGAATGGCTCTGCAACCCCACTGTCACAGAATCAAACCCCAAGGGCCCCACCAAACCCAGCAGGCGCTGCCGGCGGAGACAGTGGCCACCAAGCAACACAAGTGTGAACAAGGTCTTACTACTCACCACTGCACCGGAGGTAGAATGGGAGAAATAGGAAGTACTTACCATGTGTGCACAGGTGCTTCCCGCTAATGGTGAGTGCCTCCTAATTTTCCCATTCTATCTCCGGTGCAGTGGTGAGTAGTAAGACTTTCTTCACACTGGTGTTGCTTGGTGGCCACTTTCTCCGCCGGCGGCACCTGCTGGGTTTGGGGGGGCCTTGAGGTTTGGTCCTGTGACAGTGGGGTTGCAGGGCCATTCCATAGCCTCCCTACCCTGCTTGCCCTCGCTTTGCGGGGTTGGCGGTCGCTGACCGACACAGTGTAGATTTAGTGAAGGGACAAATTATACAGTAAACCGACATCCTGGCGTTGGTTTTTAAATGTAGCCCAGAGGCACTAGTGTCAGCCATAGGTGTGAGGTGCAGCAACTCCTTTCTCTCCATGTCCGTATTTTACTTTTCTCCCCTTTCTGAGTGGATAGCACTCCTCCTGGTAAGACCCATGTGACCCCAATTAGCAGGAGGCGCTTGTGCACACATGGTGAGTGCCTCCTATTTCTCCCATTCTACCTCCTGTGCAGTGGTGAGTAGGAAGACTTTGTTCACACTTGTGTTCCTTGGTGGCCTCTTCCTCTGCCGATGGAGCCTGCTGGGTGCAGGGGTGCCCTTGAGGTTTGGTCCTGTGACAGTGTGGTTACAGGGCCATTCTGTGGCATCCCTTCCCTGCTTGCACTCGCTTTGCAGGGTTGGCGGTTGCTGACCGACACAGTGTTGATTTTTTGTAGGGACTCGTGGTTTGATCAAATTATATACAGACATCCTGGCGTTGGTTTTTAAATGTAGCCGAGAGGCATTAGTGTCAGCCGTAGGCGTGAGGTGCAGCAGCTCCTTTATCCCCATGCCCGTATTAAAATGTTAGCAGCAATTTTCCAAATGTTCACTAAAATTTCAAAATAAGATTTTTTTAGGGACCTGTTCAGGTTTTAAAAGCTGGGTTGACACTACGTATATTTCAGTCAGTATTGTGGTCCTCATATTGCAACCAAAACCAGGAGTGGATTGAAAACACAGAAAGGCTCTGTTCACACAATGTTGAAATTGAGTGGATGGCCGCCATTTCATGGCAAATATTTGCTGGTATTTTAACCCTTTGAGGACCAGGCCCAAAATGACCCAGTGGACCGCGCAAATTTTGATCTTAGTGTTTTAGTTTTTCCCTCCTCCCCTTCTAAGAGCTCTAGCACTTTCAGTTTTCTATCTACAAGCTATGTAAGTGCTCGTTTTTTACAGGAATAGTTGTACTTTGTAATGGCGTCTTTCATTTTACCATAACATGTATGATGGAATCCCAAATATATTATTTATGAAGATATAAATTGGTGAAATCGTGAAAAAGAATGCAATATGGTAACGTTTGGGGGGTTCCTGTGATTTTCTGTGCAGAGATTTTATTGTAATCCAATATCTTTCATAATTTTAAACCTATAACCAGACCAAGGCACCCAAATATTTCTGCAGTTTATAGAAATACCCCATATGTGGCCCTATTATGCTATTTGACGCAACCACAAGCCTCAGATATAAAGGAGCGCCTAGTGCATTTCAACGCCTCCGTTATATTTGGTCATTTTTGACTGTACCACTTCAGACTGGCAGAGGCTCTGGGGTACCAAAGCTTTAAAAACATCCCTAAAGGGACACCATTTAGAAAACTACACCCTTCAAGGAATGTAGCAAGGGGTTCTGTGAGCATTAGTACCCCACAGGTGTTTTACAGATTTTTACAAGGGGATAAAAGAAAAAAAAAACACAATACATGTAGCACAGTTTCTACCGAGTACGGAAATACCCCACATGTGGACATAAAGTGCCAAGCAAGCGCAGGACAAGTCTCCAAAGGGAAGGAGAGCCAATTGGCGTTTGGAAGCTGGATTTCACTGGAATGGATTTCAAGGGTAATGTCGCATTTACAAAGCCCCTATACAGCCAAGACAGTGGAAACCCCCCAAAAGTGAAACTATACCCCTCAAGGAATCTAACAAGGGGTGCAGTGAGCATATGGATCTTACTGGTGATGGGCACAAATATGGAACAATGTGATGTGAAAGTGAAAAATTTTATTTTTTCACTTTCACAGCACAAATGTGCTCATCATCAAGGGGTCCATATCATCACTGCACCCCTTTTTAGATTCCTTGAGGGGTGTAGTTTCCAGAATGTGGTCACTTGTGGAGGGTTTTAACTGTTTGGCAGCACAGGGGCTTTGTAAATACGACATGGCACTCATCATCCATTCTAGCCAAATCCAGCCAAATGGCGCTTCTTCCCTTTGGAGGCTTGCCCTGCACACACATGGCACTTTATGTCCACATGTGGGGTATTTATGGACTCAAGGGAAATTTCTCTACACATTTTGTATGTTTTTTTCTCTTTTAACTCCTTCTGAAAATGAAAAATTTAAGGCTAGACCAACATTATAGTGTAAAAAATGTAATATTTTATTTTCACGCCACATTGTTCCACATATATGCCAGTTACCAGTGGGATCCATATGCTCACTACACCCCTTGTTACGTTACTTGTGGAAATTTAGTTTCCATAATGGGGCCACTTGTGGGGGGGGTTTAACTGTCTTGGCAAAACAGGGGCCTTTTAAATGCATCATGGCCCTCGAAATCCATTTCAGCCAAATCCAGCCTCCAAAAGCCAAAATGGCACTCATTCCCTTCAGAGGCTCGTCTTGTGGCTGCATGATGCCTTAAGTGCCTTTATAATTTCCCTTGAGTACGAAAAAGAACGCACATGTGGACATAATGTGCCATATGGGCACAGGGCAAGCCACCAAAGGGAAAGAGCGCCATTTAGAGGCTAGAATGGAGTATGGAGGCCATGTCACATTTACAAAGCCTTTGTGCTGCCAAGACAGTGGGAAACCCCTCACAAGTGACCCCATTCTGGAAACTAAACACCTCAAGGAATCTAACAAGGGGTGCAGTGAGCATATGGACCCCATTGGTGACGGGCACATATGTAGAACATGTGCTGTGAAAATGAAAAATACAATGTTTTCATATTCACGGCACAAATGTGCCCATCCCCAAAGGGTCCATATACCTGTTGCAACTTTTGTTATATTCCTTAAGGGGTGTAGTTTCCATAATGGGGTCACTTGTGGGGGGGTTTCACTTAACAGCACAGGGGCTTTGTAAATGCAACATGGCAAGCCTCTAATGGGAATGGGGGCCATACCTATTTAGTTGGGGAAACGGACAATTTTAATTTATTTGCGGGTATTATTAGTTTATAAGGTTGAAAAGGACAGGTAAACACGAGGTTGTGCATCCACAGCTCTTTAAAATCAAAAATCTTTATTGGATCGTCACAAAAATTAAAACAACAAAATCATAAAAACACACGCCGACGCGTTGCAAGGTAAGAACCCCTTAATCATGGCAGTAATCTACTAGTTACAACTTGTTTAAATAAGGATAGGATGTGACGTTAGACCTCATGTGGAACGCCCACCAGGCTCAGAACCACCTGATTGCCTGTGCACCTGGTCCAGGTACGTCACATGGCTATTTACATGGGAAAATACTTGTAACCACATATCAAACTTGTAATACAAATAGCATATAATATCCATTAACCTTAATGTCAGTACCATGCAACAGCCATTAGCTGTACCCAAAAAAGAATATAAAGAAAATCTAGTAAATATAATAAAGATCAGTTTTATAGTTTAACCCTTTCGGGAACCTGGTATTAAGGTTGAGAATCCATAGCGCCTCTCTCTTTCTAACCAAAAGACAAGAAAAAGAATCTGAGGATAAATAATCTATGCACATCCAAAAGTATACACAAAAGATTTTATTGTACAAAAATAAGAGAAAACACACAGAAAAAAAAAGAAAGGCTGTATACAGCAATAAAACCTAACTCTAAGGGGGAGAATACAATATATCACCCCACCAACCGGGATCCTCCACATGAACAAATGTAACATGCCTAAACATCAAGCATCCCTCCCATATATACATGAAATATGGGGTACATCATACAAAAGTTGACAATGAACCAGCACAATATATCAAATAATATATACAAAAATATGAAATATATGCAATGATGTACAAACCGAAATTTAGAAATGAGAGGAGATGAGAATGACCCCTGTACTGACCCTATCCCACGCGTTCCGTCAGCACAATGCTGACTTCTTCAGGGGACTGTGCCCATACCAGGTGACACCAGGGCGCTATATAGATGACCTCCTCCTGGTGTGGCAGGGGTCGGAGGACCAGGCTGTGGATCTGGTACGTTATCTCAATGCTAACACACTGAACCTCAAATTTACCACACAATTTGAACCGGTGACAATTTCCTTTTTGGATGTCAAATCACATTTCGAGGAAGGTAAAATTGTCACCAGTTTGTTCCGCAAGCCCACTGCAGGTAATGGGGTGCTGCATGCTAAAAGCAGCCACCCACCCCATGTCACCAGGAACCTCCCAATTGGGGAGTTTATTCCCCTCATTCGTAACTGTTCAGATCGTGCGGCATATGTGGCTGGTGCGCATGATCTAGAACAGAGACTCCTTGTTAGGGGTTATAAGGCGCATATCATTAAGCGAGCTCGTAGTCTAGCTGAACAGAAAGATAGAGCATACCACCTACAAGACAGGGCTCGGAATATATCTGCAATTACCAGTCAGGGAACTAGTGAGAAACCTGGGATTACATTCTCAACTAATTATAGCCCACAATTTAACGATATCCGCAACATTGTAAATAAGTACATACCGCTGCTGTATGCAGACCCTAAGTGTGAACAGATTCTCAATAAGGCTACGTTCACACTATGTAAGTTTCCAGCCGTAGCGCGTTCCGTGAATAAGCGGCCGGAAACTTACGTAGTTTACGTACAATGGAAAGTATACGATCTACGGGCGCACAGTTCACACTACGTACGAACTTACGCCCGGATCGTATGCGGCGCCGTAAAAAATGAACCAGACCATTGTTTCGGGACGGAAATGCCGTAACTTACGCCCATAGCGTAACATGCGGTCCCGTACGTAGTGGTGATTTCTTCATTTTGCCAGCTTTTTGTTCCGATCCAAAAGGTTCTGTGGGGTGTCCAGGGCTAGGTGAAGATTTCCAAGTAAAAGACCGCTGTTAGATCGCTACGAAGAGCGCTCGGGAAGTGTAAGTACGCTACGGGCGTAAGTTCGCGGTCCGTACGTATTCGCCCACAACTTGCGTAAAGTCCCGGCCGGGGTTTCATACGTATATGTCCGGCCGCGAAAAATATGCGGCCGGACATATACGTAGTGTGAACCTAGCCTATAGGTGTAAGATATGTCGCACGGAGAGGTCAGACATTAGGCAATCTATTGTCCCCTAGTGATATTGGAAGGGATGCACAGCCACATACACAAAACTGGTTAAAAACCACTGGCTTTTTCCCTTGTGCAGTACCGCGTTGCGGCATGTGCCGCTATGTCTCCAAAAAAAATTCAGTGGTGTCGTCCAATACAGGAAGGGAGTTCAGGATTCAATCCTTCCTGAACTGTAACTCCTCCCATATCGTGTTTGTAGCTCACTGCACGATATGTGACTTACAGTACGTGGGATCGAGCATTAGAAAACTCAAGACCCGGTTAGGGGAACATTTGACTGATGTCAGGATGGCGATGTCATCTTCTAATGCTCGCTCACTCTCTGGCCTTTCTAGGCATTATGTTGATTGCCACGGAGGTGACGTGAGTGGTTTGAAAATCACTGACATCAAAAGGGTTAATAGACCCAAACGTGGAGGCGATTGGACTCGCATGGTTAGAAAGAGAGAGGCGCTATGGATTCTCAACCTTAATACCAGGTTCCCGAAAGGGTTAAACTATAAAACTGATCTTTATTATATTTACTAGATTTTCTTTATATTCTTTTTTGGGTACAGCTAATGGCTGTTGCATGGTACTGACATTAAGGTTAATGGATATTATATGCTATTTGTATTACAAGTTTGATATGTGGTTACAAGTATTTTCCCATGTAAATAGCCATGTGACGTACCTGGACCAGGTGCACAGGCAATCAGGTGGTTCTGAGCCTGGTGGGCGTTCCACATGAGGTCTAACGTCACATCCTATCCTTATTTAAACAAGTTGTAACTAGTAGATTACTGCCATGATTAAGGGGTTCTTACCTTGCAACGCGTCGGCGTGTGTTTTTATGATTTTGTTGTTTTAATTTTTGTGACGATCCAATAAAGATTTTTCGTATCGGGACGTATCGGGTTGCGGCCCACAGTACAGCATCTGCGTGCTCCACCACTACGGAGATCCAGGTGTATGGTGAAACAAGGCTGAGTGGGTGAGCTGACAAAAAGTTATATTCTGAAAAGGACAGGAGTCCATCAAATTTCACCTGTGTTGATCCAGAGAAAGGCAAAAAACCCTTGTAATAAAGACGACAGTAGCCTCATCTCAGGGAAAAAATTCCTTCCTGACTCCAAAATGGCAATCAGAGTAATCCCTGGATCAACGTGAACGTGGAATAAGAGAAAGAATTTAGAAAATTGAGAACTCCAATGACGTACTATGCACCTAATAGCAACCCTGTGCAGAGTCCGGAATGATCAGGACAGGTGTCACACTGTAAAATTGTGTCCTTTCTGATCCCCCCTTTTACGGCCTACTTTGCATTTCTTCTGAGATTTCTCCTGTTTTCCAGTGTTGGGAACTTCACCTAGAAAATGTTGCCCTGTTACGATAGGCGCTAGGGCCTGATCCATTGATGCCAAATATTAGGGCTCTAATTACTGCTTCCCGGAATTCAAGGTATTTCCCCGGGTGGCCGGCACATCGGTAAAGCACAAATGCGTTTTACATTGCTGTTTGGACCAAATGTACAGCCACCTTTTTGTACCGCGTTCTGGTTTTTCTCGTGGCGTTTTATGGTTTGAGAACTTGATCTGAGAGGTTCAGGTTTGTGCGCCAACAACATATTTTCACTGGAAAAGCCCCTGCTCTCACCCCTTAGCTTCAGTTGTCTTACCTGATGACTTGGTAGGCCTCGTTGATTTTTCCGAATTGTGCCGCAAGCTACAATAGCAGCAAGGGACTGGAACAGGGGGATGCTGGTATAAAAGTTATCAACATACCGGTGATATCTTCTATGCAGCAGTGGGAAGATCAGTTCCCAAATAATCTTCCCACTAACTCTGAGGATGGAGGGGCATTCTGGGGGGTGGATTGGGGTGTCCCTTCCTTCATACACTTTAGGGCCATGGTCACACAACATATACTTTCGCAATCGGCAACAAAGGCCGTACTTTTAGGAAAATATACGTTACCTTGCCATCTATGGAATCCCGGTCGGAGCCTATACACATAGTATACGCTCTGGCTGGGATCTCTAGCAGCGCAGTAGAAAACAGACATGTAATTGAATAGCGGCCGCAGAAAACCCTGTCAGTGTTTCGGTCCATAGTGTGCCGTTGGGAGTTGTGATGCGGGCGTGCACGGATGCGCCTGCATCAGAACTCTGCGGCGCTAAAAATTATCCAGCCGATACTGCAGTACCAGCTGGGATGATCTTTTCTAAGACCGCCCGTTTCGTGACCCGGACGGGTCACGGAACAGCTGGTCTCTTACCAAGTGTGCACATAGCCTTGATCTGTAAGTTTACCCTGAGGTATTCTCACAGAGTTTGTAGAATTTCACTCCATACTGTGATCTCTTATTGGGAAGGTACTGGCGGAAAAAAAGCCATCCTTTGATGCTGAGAAGGGACTTATATACTGAGATGTATTTCTCTGGGATATACATCTCAGCAAATTTGGATGAGAAATGATCTATGACTGGCCGTACTTTCAACAGGTGGTCATATGAGGAATCATCTCACAGGGGCCACCTTGCATTATCATTATAATGCAAGAATTTTAGGAGGGCTTCGAATTGAAACCATCCCCTGGCCATACTGTAAAGTGGGGTATTATATATAATATCCCCACTCCAGTATTGACGCATTGTGTTTTTTTTTTACTACAGCAGGTTTCCCCTAAATTTTTAAATTTTGCCTGCATCAACAGGGGCCCACGCCCTGAAGCTAGCAAAAGAAGAGGAGGGGTTCTGGGCTAAAAATTGGTGAGCGTACAAGTTTGTTTGAAATAGAGCTTGAAAAAGTATTTTTCTGAGGCCTGTGGGGTTAATTTGGATTCCTGCTTGTGCTACAAAGCCAGGAATCTGGGGCTCATAATTTTTTGGGGGTGGGGGGCAGGATGAGGTCACATGTCTGGGGGCGGGATGGGGTCACCTGTCTGGGGGGTGGGGGTCTGGGGGCAGCCCGAGGCGTCCTCCTTGAAGATCTGTTTTTGTAGAAAGCATCATGGCCCATTAACATGTATGGGTGTGTCAATGGGACAATTCAAATGAAAGGAAACATGTTGTAAGATATTTGTATATCTCCCATAGTGTGTATTACTGACCGTACCTTAAATACAACAACCAGATTTTTTTTATTTCTGTCTTAAATAAAAACTTATTTAACACTTAAGTAGGGAGCCAATCTTTCCAATCTGTCCATTTAAGCACCGAGGTTATCAATACTTTCAATAGGGTGGAGAAATGGTGAGCCAACTTTCTCTTCACCAAGCAAGAGAAATTTACATGGTCTACCACCTCATCTATGTGTGTGACAACAGAAGTTGAGGATCCGCTGAACCACCGCTAGCGATGGTGTAAGCCTCACCAGGGAGCGGAGTCTAAGGGGCCGCTGGTGTTCACCATTGCCCGCCGCAAGACAGGACGGGCTTGCTGTGGCAGGCAACCCCTAGGCTAGGCTTGCTAATGGCAGTGGGCGAGGTGCAGCTGGAGACACATAGGAGGGAAGCCAGAACACAGCAGGACTCACGGCTGGAACCACAAGCAGCAGAGACAGACACATCAGTTCTAGTGGCAGGAAACACGGAGAGCTGGGACCACATGCTAAGGGTAGCATTCAGAGGCTCCAACAAAGCAAGGGCAGCACAGGTATTTATAGTGTAGAGGTAATTTGGTGCATACCAGGGGACACACTGTCCCTTTAAATTTAAGCAGAACTGGGATGCCCGCGGGGAGGCGGGCGACAACCCAAAGAGAGTCGAGGGAGGAGGAGGAAGCAAGGAGCTGCCGGGCAGGAGGTAACGTGCAGCTGCGGCAGGGAATGAAAGGGGAGCAGCAACCGAGGCTGTGACAATGTGAGAGATAAAAGGTTGTTTGCAGTATCTTGCAACTCAGTGAGCAGTAGCAGAAACACTAGAATTGCACTACATGGTAGGGGGAAATGGTTAAGTGGACTTCAAAATCAGGCATTTAGTGCATGTAGAAGAGTAACTCTATGCCCACAATATATAATATATGTTAATAGTGTAAAATGTAATATAAAATACCACCTGAGGTTATAAAGTCTGTGTATCAGGGTAAACTTTTGGAGAAGAGCATAGGTGCAAAGGATGTGAAGTGGGATAAATCTACACGTATGCTAGTTTAGGGCCCTATTCCACCGGACGATTATCGTTCAGATTATCGTTAAATCGTTCGAATCTAAACGATAATCGTTCGGTTGAAATGCAGTTAACGATTAACGACTGAACGAGAAATCGTTGATCGCTTTATAAGACCTGGACCTATTTTTATCGTTGCTCGTTCGCAAATTGTTCTCATTGAATAAGAGGTCATTCGGTCGTTCACAGTAGATACGAACGCAATAGCGAATAAATAGCGAAGAAAAAACTATCGCAATTATGATCATAAGTAACGATTATCGTTCCATGGAAATGAGTGAACGTTTTCAGGTCTTTCGCAATAGCGGTCGTTTGAGATCGTTAACGATTATGCAAACGAAAATTGTCCGGTGGAATAGGGCCCTTAGACTTTTGCCATTCTAAAGGGAAGAGAGAATACACCCCCATGTGCTTAGTTTTAACCCTACTCATCTCACATTAATAACCTTAATGTGAGGCATATTGGGGTTACTAATATAAAGCATGTGGGGTTACTTACTATTGAGGTACATGACATTATTAATTTAGTAACCCTACATGCTCCACATTAATAATATGTTATTATATGAACTTCACAGTAGGAACCACGTTTGCCTCATTTTAACCTCACATGCTTAATGTTAACCCCATGTGTGAACTAATGTAAGGCATATTGGGGTTGTTATGTGAGGCATGTGGGGTTACTTACTATTAAAGTGAGCCACACATAGTTACTAGTTTAGTAACCCATGTGACACATATTAACAATAAGCCTGTGTGCCCCACATGAATAGTAAATAACCTAAAGAACCTTGTTTTAACCTAATGTTCCCCCTTTTAGTCCTAGTTAGGGTGCCCGTATGTGTTGCGGTAACACACATGTGGTAGCCTTGTGCTTCATCTGTACTATGGCAATTTGTGCTGCAAAAAAACAGCTGGAAACTACATTACCGTGAACTGCTGAGGATTTTCAGCAACTATAGATGAAGTACAGATAAGGCACAGGGTTAGTGCATATGGTTACCATTGTAAGTACAGGCACACTTACAGTTGCTATAAACCTCCAATAACATCTCTCCAGGAAAAAAGGGACAGTGTAATTCTATTACACCCAACCCTTATCTCCAACGGTGGACATGGAGTGTTGGAATACCCGTAGTGACCCGGGAGCCAGGGACCAAAGTGTAGTTTGTTATTTTTAATCACCCCTTCCCCAAGCATATAACCAAAAAGTCCCCTGCGTAGACAACCCCTTTAACCAGTTTTTTTCTTTTGGGCTGAGCAGAATTTCAAGAACAAAACAAACTAAATTAACCTTGACATACTGTCTATCTCGGTTATATGACTAGTCAATGTGATTTGTATGAAAGAGTATGCCTGAATAAGTTGGAACTCTGTTTACTTAAAATGTTCAACCTGCACCCTGTCCAGAAGGGTAACAGATCCTATTATTATATTTTCAAAGCTGTCACCCAGACAAATAGCTCAGAGGATTTTCAGCATTTTTTGTCCATAACTACACTGATCTGTATTCCATTCTAATGTGTATTACAGTGTTAGCAAGTGGTGAAATAAATGTACTTGCCTATATACATGTATCATCTAAAAGCCCCCACTCCAAGCCTTTGCTGCATTTTGCAGATCATCTATGCTATCCTGCAAATTTTCCCTGCACTCATTATCTCCTAGAATTAGGAAGGGCACTTCTGCCAGAAACGTTGATAAATGAAGTGTAATATGTTGGAGCAATCTATGAAGTCTTACATGCATAAACTTAAAGGGGTAGTGCGGCGGTAAAGAATTATTGACAGAATAACACACATTACAAAGTAATACAACTTTGTAATGTATGTTATGTCTGTGAATGGCCCCCTTCCCCGTGTCCCACCACCCCCACCCGTGTACCCGGAAGTGTGGCGCGCTATACATACCGGTCAAGTGCCGACTCGTCTCCGATCTTCAGCCTGCGATGTCGTCTTCGGACGGCCCGGACGAATCCCTCCGAGCGTCCTGAATGCCGGCCGCCCTCTTCAGCGTCATCAGATGCTCAGCCGGGATTGGCTGAGCACAGTTATGCTTAGCCAATCGTGGCTGAGCAGCTGATGACGCTGAAGAGGGCGGCCGGCACTCAGGACGCTCGGAGGGATTCAAAAAGGAGGGAGTGTTAAAAATTGGAAAATGACAATTTAAAAAAAAAAATGTCAACCAGTAAATAGTAACCAGTAAATCATGGGCAGTAGTGGAGCTTGATGGATCAGCAGTGTAATATCCTATGACAGCAGTGGACATTGGTAAATGAGCGGCTTAAAATGACACTTTCTCCCTGGACAGCAGTTGACATTGGTGGACCAGCGGCATCCAATCAGAAACTCTGGAGCTCTCTGGTTAATGGCCCTGGCAAGCGGAATAGGGTCTGAGACACCACAGGAGACGGGGCAAAGGAAACATCCTGACCTTGCCATAGAATGGTGGTGGCATTAATCCGGGACGACCCTTCTGGTGACTGCTGTCTCCAGGATTGTCTATTCCCTTCCATGGAGCTTAAACTTTGAAGGATACAGTCAACAATTCCAGCCTGGCTGGTGTTCACCTGCCCACTAGGTGTAACTGGTAGCTGAAACTTTCCTCCAATAGAGCACCCACTGACTTACAAAAGGAATTGTTTTCACAGCACCTAGCAAGTTATTAAGGCATACGCTGTCTTCACTGATCCAAGTGAATTGGTTTTACACACTATGGGGGACATTTATGAAGTCCGGTGTTTTTTTTACGCCGGGCTTACAAAATGTCCCTGCAGCTCCGGAGCTTCGGGGATTTATGTAGAGGCGCATTCCTTTTTCATAAATCCCGATCGCACAGAGCCTCTCCAAGCAAAAATTTTGAAAGCTACGCCAGCTCTGCCGAAAAAAAATAATAAATGCGGCCAGCGGCGCACCCCCCTCTCTGCCTCACAGGCGAAGGTGGCACAGATGGGGCAGATGCAAATAATATATTCGCAAAAATACCCATTGCGAATATTTTTACGCCAATCTGCCCCATCTGCGCCAAAAAAAGACATTTTAGCCTTTTGATACATGTCCCCCTATGAGTTTACAGCACCCACTGAGTTATTAAGGCTGACACTGTCTTCACTAATTGAAATGAATTGGTATAGCACACTATGGGGGACATGTATGAAAAGGCGTAAATGCCTTTTTTAGGCGCAGATGGGGCAAATCGGCGTAAAAATATTCGCAAACGATATTTTTGCGAATATTTTATTTGCATCTACCCTATCTGCACCATCTTCGCCAGTGGGGCGGAGAGGGGGCGTTACGGGGGTGCGGCTGCATGGAGAGGGGGCGCGACCTCTGCGTGCACGGCATTTATAATTTTTTTTCTGTGACAAAATGACACTGAAACCTACGCCAGCTCTGAGCTGGGGTAGGTTTCAAAATTTTCGCACGGACTGGCTCCATGCAATCGGGATTTATGTAGAGGCAATGTGCCTGTACAAAAATCCCCTGAGCTCCGGAGCTACGGGGACATTTGTAAGCCCTGCGTAAAAAACGCCGGACTTCATAAATCTCCCACTATGAGTTTACAGCACCCAGCGAGTTAATAATATAGACTTTGTCTTCAGTGTTCCCATTGACTTTGTATAATGTACAACAGGCACCTGGGTTCTTGGTAAACTGGATACTGGCTTGGCAGCTCCCAAGGAAAACCACCCACAATCTTCCCACAATCAACTAAGCAATATTTGTACTGTATGTCTCTCCATAATACAACATAAAACATACAGTAATTGCTGCATTTTTCTTCGAATGACCCTTTTGTGTTTATTTTAGTGTTTTGACACTAGGTTTAATTGGGTAGTGTGCTTTAGTACGAATCTAATCTAATTTCTTTGATAAAATATAAAGTTAGTTTCTTTTTGTAATTTGTATGAATAGGCCATGTTTTGGTGCCTTAAAAAAGCCTTGAAAAACACTCAGATTGCTTTATGTTGAGCCAAAATGTCACTTGTTTTTTTTTTTTGCATATGCAAACGGCATAACTTCCAACTTTCTGCAGAGAAAAGGCTGTTGCACTTGCTCAATTCTTTGGATGTTTACTTGGGACTGAATTAACCCTAGTGGGAGCACATGAATTAAAGTTTGGAAAAGCTTAGAAAAACTAGTTTCCCTGACGCCAATTCCCGTTTACAATCTTTAACGCAATACCTGCAAAGGTTTAAAAGGTTTCATGAAGTCAAACAATAAGGATTAAATTTAATGAGGTTTCATCACTAATGTCGTGGAGTGTTTGAAAGACAAACAAAAAGTATAAAAAATTTGTGGTACTGAATGTTTATTGACAACACATCATGAGATTAGAGCTACTTAAGATTTCAAGTAGGTATGAATGGCTGTATCCTGTCACAGTTGGAACCATATGCTCCGGAACAGACAGACAGATAGATAGATAGATAGATAGATAGATAGATAGATAGATAGATAGATAGATAGATAGATGCTTGAATTTCTTACCAAAGCAGGTAAAAATAAAAAATAATCTGTGTATATGTAGGAAGAAATAGCTAACAGAGATGAACAAATTAGTTTAAGAGAAACCGATTTCCCTCTGAATTTTCCCAAAAATTTGGACTCTAAATCAAATTTTTTGTTTATTTATTTCTCATTACAGGGGCAAGAACTCCTGGCAAATGTGGGGCTTTCTACTCTTATACACAGAATAATGAGGCATACACTCTATGCCTCAGCACTTAAGGGGAGGGTAAGGATTTATCTGAAAGTATCTGCAACCCGGTCCTAGCTAAATCCCTGCCCCTGGGCCCCACATGAGATTTACTGAGAGGTGCAAACTCAGAAATCTATACCAGCTCTGGAACTGGTATAGCATTTTGCCATGATTTACACCTACTAACATAGGTTTTCAAAAAGTCACAGAAAAATGTCCCCATTAGTTCATATTTATTGAGCCAGGTACAGCAAATATGTGTGACTGCTATGATGTAGGAAGCAATGCCATATGCAAATGTGAATACAAATGCTGTATTTATTTGTGAACTAAACAGAGAGGCAATCGGTGAACAGTAGGCTCCACAGGAGCAGAGACTTGAAAGGAGTCCCTGCTCCTATATGTAACAAAATGCACTACAAAAAGTATGTACAAGAACACAGATTCCTTTCAAAAACAGTAGTCCCTGCTCCTGTAGGTACTAAGCAGCGAGACAAACACTGTATACCAAGCCATTCAGACAACATTCACTGGATCAAAGGAAGAGCGCGTGGCACAGGAAATGTGTTGAGCTGCCCAGAGGTAAGCAGTCATGCTTTATGCCCCCCCCCCCCCTATTGCTCTGTACTTGGCCCAGTGCATGTTAAATAAGTGGTAAAGCATCCAGTGTCTACTTTTGTCTTCTCACCATAATCCCTGCTCTAGTATGAATCTGAATCAACCACCCAATCCAAATCAAAATTGACTGCTGATTTGAACAAATATAAATTTGAGTACATGTGCCCATGTTTACAACCTTGGCATATTTATTAAAGTAGTTCTAAATTTGTGTCTATATTATGCCTTTGGCCATAAAAGCGTCTTTTAGTCTTGAGAAAAGTCACAATTTTTTGTGGAGAAACATTTGATACCACTTGTCAGCTTCCAATATTTACCCAGTATTCAATCAATATTGAATTTTCTGCATGTTACTGAAACAAAAGTTACAAAAACAGCACCACCCCTTTCATCAGGCTGTGTGTGGTATTACAATTTAGCTCCACTGACCTTAATGGAACTAAGCTGTAAAATCACACCCAAACTGAGGACAAGAGAGGTGCTGGTTCTGGGTAAAAGTGGCCATGTTATTCTAAGCCTGGAAAACCTCTTTATCTTATCTATTCCACTTTGGCTGGTGACTGGCTGAAACAACAAAGGTGTGGTTTGCAAGATCTATTTAGCAATCTAGTTGTAGCAAGTTTTTCTTTATTAATAGTTTTTCCATGTCAAATTAAAACAGTGCTTTTAATTAATATGGACAAACAAATAATAAAGAATCTTGCTACAATGCTCCAACTATATGAACAAACTCTGAGTGGATCTTAAGGCTGTATTAGATGGCATGATACAAGGCGGAAGCGAGCACTGACCTCTTAGTTTAGAACCTAGTGCCTGTACTATTACATGCAGAGACAGTGAGCAGAGAGCGAGCAGAGGAGTCGCGGTCGGGTAGTGGGACAAGCTGCCTTAGATACGTAGATCGTCCTGGTTTCCCATTGAAGTCAGTATCAATGACATCATCAGGATTTTTCAATATGTTGCAATACTACAATCAGCTGACATTGTGCTGATTGTGGTCTTTTGAAATGCGTTATTAAACCAAACAATTATCGTCTGCAATTGTTTGTATAAATTCTTATGCAATGAGTTTAACCTAGTGGTTGCCGCAGGCTAACAGAATTTTATAATGTATCTTTATGGTTGTTTGACAGGAATTTGGAACTATCAGTAAAGCAGAGCTCTGATCCCTGTAAAGAATTTTGCACTTAACAAAATTAATATACAGGTAAATTAAATTATATACTGGTGAATTCTAGGTAATTTCTCCTGATCTTAACACCTCCCTAAAACTCTGCACTATCCCAAGGGATATCATATCAGAAATATATAAGTGTTACCAACTGTGTGTAAATTCCCTAACCGTTGTCATCTTGGCCTCGGAAATAAATGTGCTTGAAAACTCTTTAAAATCGCACATTTGTCATTAAGTCTGATTTAATTAAAAACTTTTACACATAATGTATATGCTAAAAATTCTTTTAGAAAATACTCAAATCATACAAGAAAAATGTTACTTTAAGATCATAATGTGTACATTTTCTGCATTTTTGCAATATTATACATGCAGTGATACTGTCTTTTTCAGTTGTACTGCTGGAGGGTACTACAAATCACTACAACACCTGTATACATTTACTTAAGTGCTGTGAATGATTTAGTTCAGTTTAGGCTAGGTTAACACATTATGGCCATGGAGCAATAGTATATTGCATAGGTGAGAACTGCATGGCAAAACTGTATATGGTTTGGCATGAACTGCAATGGTTTGCCAAAATGGTGTGGCATTAACTGCGATTGGGGTGCCAACTGGTGAACTGGTTTGATGTGATCTGCAATTGGGGTGCCAACTGATGAACAGCTTTGGCGTGGACTGTAATTGGGGTGCTAACTGGTGAACTATTTTGGCATGAACTGTAGTTGGGGTGCCAACTGGTGAACTGGTTTGGCGTGCACTGCAATTAAGAGTGCCAAAATGGTGTGGCCTATGTGAGGCCTGAGCCCTTTATCAGGGTCATATTAAGCCTGCAGCTGAGACCCCACCCAGACACTGTCTACCCTGGCAAGTCCAGTCATCAGACCTACAAATAATTAAGCCTGTATGACATTATGGACATCGCTGTATATTTCCCACTCCCATGTAATTGTAAATGTTGTGATTCACTTTTGAAGCTTTGGGTATTGGTTCTAAGGCAATGCGTTCCATAGGGTATGGATTTATGTAATGCTGGTGTACAGATATGCCAGTCTTGATAAATTGCCCCCACAGACTCAATTTAGTTTTAGACCTAGTAGGGAGAATGAAAACTTTGAGATTAAAATAAATTAAACAAATTAAATAAAATTGAAAAAAAGAAAAATTATTAACAAAAGTTCTTATAATAAAGGTTAAAAATAAAAATAACTTGGGTCATTTTCAGAAGATACATTCTCAAAAAAAAAATGAAAAAGGTATTTAGGTATTTTGTCCATTCTGTCTGAGTAAGACAGAACCAGGCCATTCACAATAGGTGATTTTCACTGCTTGCATGCCTAGAAACTTTCCTACAGGAGTCAATAAATGGCCTTAAGTTTGTTATTTCTTATGTGCATGTAGTTACTATAAAGCATGCCTATAAATATTAACAGAGCAGGAAGCTCGGGCAATATGGCCGCCAACATAAGGCTATGTTCCCACACTGTTGAAACTTAGCGGATGGCCGTCATTTAATGACAAATAATGGGCTTTATTTAAAAACAAAAGCCATTTTAATATAACGGCAATCATTTGCCATTAAATGACAGCCATCCACTTAATTTCAACAGTGTGTGAACATAGCCTTTCTGTGTTTTAAATCCACTCCTGGTTTTGGTTGCAAAGTAATGAGCCAAAATACTATATATATATATATATATATATATATATATATATATATATATATATATATATATACATATATATATATATATATATATATATATATATATATAGCCTATATATATATATATATATATATATATAGCCTAATAACGTAGAAAAAAAAAACTAAAAAACATTACAAATCAGAACAAAAACAAATTAGAAAGAAGAATGTTTTAGCATCTGTCTTCAATCATTAAAAATAAAATTGAGATGACACATTTATTTGGAGACTGGTACTCTTTTGGCATAGAAATTCCTATTGATAAGGATTACCTTACTATTTCACCAAGAACTCTGGTTATGTGTGTGTGACCAGACTGGACCTTGATCTCCTATTCAGCTGGATATAGCTCTATTACGTCAGCACCATACAGCTCTGTCAACTTTATTCAGGTATAAAATGAAAAGTCATTCAGCAATATATTTCAGCCTTAAAAATAATGCAGACATACCGCCATTCAGTGCTGCATAAACAAGTCTTCAAAGTTATAAAAGGAAACATTAGGTTCACTTGATGTTACAAATTACATGGATGGTTGGGTGGCTTCAGCGCTGAAAACATTTAGAAAGATTGTTCCCCTTTGACAAAAATATGATTTTCAAAACAAGATGTAAAAAACTCTTCACGCTTCATGATCCCCCTGTGTAAATAATACTTTCCACATCTCTCCCACAGGCTGCTCATCACTGTATTTTCTTTTGTCTTTACAGATTAAAGAACACTGAGAAGTTAATACGACTCTTGTATGGGGAGGATTACATTGTACTCTCAGTGATACCTCACCTTTTCTTCTGTTGCTTTAAAGAAAGTCTTGAGTAAATACTTTTTTTTTACAGTACCTTTATGAAAAAAGAGAAAAGATAATTACATTTTGCCCTGAGGCTTTGACTGATTGGTGAGACTCCCAGACACTTTAAGCAGGCGCCACAAATTGTGTAAGTTTCTGACCTTCTGGCTCTCTGCCTAGTTCACATGACAAAGATATCTGGTGGTTTGGCAAGGTGAGGTGGATGGGTGCCTGCAATGAGATATAGAGGAGTGAAAAAACAGGCTGACACGTTAGTTTCATATCGCTTATTTGTATTTAATTATGTTTGCTCGTTTGATTGTTTTAGTATGTATGCATATATTAGTGGGGAATCCTTAATCTTTTCAAAGAAAGAGGTGTAAGTTCCTTAAAGCTTAAATTGTTTCTTTTTGTTCTTTTGCTATTAACCATTTCCTGGACCTATGCTAGAAGAAAAAAATTATATGCATATTTCTGTACATTTCTGTATTTGTGTACTTATACCTATATGTATTGAGTGCTTTATATAATCTACCTTGCTCTAAATCTGGTCATTAGATTACTGTAAAAGCTAATATATAAGGGGGCACACTTACTATACCCTGAGAGCTGGCAAGCAGGAGAGTAAAAAGGGAGGAGTCACTCTTTCGCCCTGGTGCCTTTTGGGGGGCTGTTCAGGGCAAAATAATAAAAAAAAAATGTTGGGCAGTAGGGGGTGCTGTAAGCATGATAAACAAGTGACACCCACTCTTCCTGCTCCAGAATAGCTGCACTTCTCCCAGTCTCCAGCTGGTCTCCTGTATTTCCTGGTTCTTGTGACGTCACAGCCTCACAGAAACTGCCCACTTGGCCAATAAGTGTCCAGATACAGCTGCAGCCAAAGTTTAGCTGAATGAACAGTTCTTGTGGTGTTATGACTCGGGGTCAGTCTGGGGTCTATAAGGCCAAAATTATGAAAATTAAGGTATGAGGTTATAATTATGAAAATTAAGGTATAGGAGAAGCCTAATATTTTATAGTGACTTCAGCACTTAATCTTCAGCATTGTAAATAGCATCACTCCAATTGGTCCCTATCCCCATTAGGGCTCATAATCTATATGCCAAAAACCTAAAGCAGCCAATCACCTATCCACTCTCATGTTTTAGAAGCCTTTTAGACAATAAAAGCTACTTAAAGCTAATCTTTCTTCCCGTGACTGCCTACCGAGCTGGTGGCACTGATAGATAGATATTAATAAAAGTATTTAGAACATACCATTGTTGTCTGTGCTTGTCATTTTATTTTCATAAAACAGCGTCTTATTGGGTCATAGATAATGTCAAGGAGGCGGAGTCTATAGTTCCCTGGGCCCTAGCACTGCTACATCTTACTTTGCTGTATGCACAGTGGATGTCAGTGATTATACAATGTAAGGCATAGTTGTGCTTGGGCCCAGAGAACCCTAGACCCCTCTTCCTTGACCCTATTTACAGAGGGAAAAGAAAAAACACAGATAACAAAAGTATGTTCTGAATACTTGTATTGATAGCAGTTATGTGTTTAGCAGTCTAATTCTTGATAAAAACCTGTGTTAAGGTCAAAATGTTGCATTTCTGTACCGGATCATGTAAATAAAGCTTCATTGATTATATTACAGATGCTGCAGGAATCCTCGGTTGTTCATGTATTCAACAGTGTCACTAGCTCAATAGGAGGTTATAGACAGATTGCCTTTAAATACTACAAGTAAATCCCCCAAGTAATCATTGCATTACCTTTTTAAAAATTTTCCCCAATAAGGATTCTTAAGCCCCTATTACATGGAGTGATGCTCCTTGTGGCCTGCTCGCTGCTGGCACTATAACATGCGTCGGCAGTGAGTGGGTAAGAGGTGGGGGGGTCGCACCATAGAAGATAGGAGCAACGGCAGCATATCGCTTATCGCTATGTTAGTTATTTGTCTTTCTTGATCAATAGTTTTTATTAAAATTTTTCAATGTACACAGTAAATTAACAGTCTTCACATAAGGCTGAAACAATATCAAAGTACACCAATAAGCAAAAGTAAAGGTCAAAGACAAAGACAGACGACGATCAGCCTACATTGTTCATGTCGGCTTATCATTGTCTTCTGTTACACGAGACATCATTGCCAGGCTGATCGTTTACATTTCAGCCTGTTGAAAGACGACAATCAGCCGACATTGTGCATTACACTATTACACAAAGCGATCATTGGCCGTAACAGGTAATAGGGCCTTATGTTCACACACAGTAAAATACCGATGGGAAGTCTGGGAATACAAATGCAATGGGAAACTGGACAGCAGTACATACACTGTAAAGAATAACAGTCGTAATTGATGAAGACCATCCAAAAAATTTACATGCTCATTATTTACCACCTGCTTTTGCAAAAAAATGGACATTTAATTTCACCCGTTTACACATTGTTTTATTTTGTCAAAATGATGGCCATATTTTTTTATTACTTTACTGTGTTTGAGCCTTATACCACATCCTACTCAAAAACTATCGACAAATCTCCCCTGAAGTCTAGTTTAGAGCAATACTATACTATTATCACAAAAATTTAGCATTAACATTATTATTATATAAAATTATAGATTTATATTTTTTCAAACTTTTTGCCAAAAAAAAAAATTAAAAAGGGAAATCACATAATAATCACATAAAATGATAATAAGAATCCTGAATTGGTGAAAAAAGCTTGCATCTATCAGAATAATACCTAAACATTATAAGCATTATACTAACCAATACAATTAAACAGTATCTAGTCCCAAAGGCCCAAAATGCCCTGGACCTGAACCTGTTAGGCTTGGAGCCCATATAAAATTCACAATTCATTTCAAGGAATTTGGGTGAGGCTCAGCAAATTTGTTTCACTTGTTAAATGTTGCAGGAGTTTCGTAAAAATTAGGAATTATAAAAGCAGGTCAGCCAACCCATCAAAGAGAATCTCTCATTACCTGCCTTTTATCTTCTGCTTCACTCTCAGTGATCTTCAGGCACGCCCTCCACCAATTACTAAAACTTAAAAGGCAGCCATAAAGGACTGTGAAAAGAAAAGGGCACAGTAGCAATAGACCATGTGACGTTTCTGTCACAGCCTGGGATAAATACAATTCTGCATGATTTATATGTATACAGCCTATAACTAACTGCTATTGCCAGTTGTAGCAATGCATACACTGTTCTGCCCTGTGGCAGTAAATGGAAATTAACTCTAGCTGCTTGCTAGAAAGACAAACAAGAAGGGTTTTATTCACTAATATACTTTTCTCTTAATTTCAGAAAGTAATTATAATTATTATTATTATTATTATTTTATCCGTTGCAGTAGAGAAGCACCGGAGGGAAACGCAAATCTGAACTGATCCCATTGTTTTCAATGGGACAGTTCAGATGATCCGTTCTACAACTGATGCCGCCGGACTGGCCGTACGGCAGAACACAGCATGCCGCGTTCTGACTTATGGCCAGGTCAGCTATCCGGCACCGCATCCACTAAAGTCTATGGGGCACCGGGGGCATGCCATGTGCAGACGCATGCATTATGCATCCTCCGTTTTTTGCCTCCTGCGCTATAGAGAAGTCCCTGTCCCTGCCCCGACATTAAACTCTTGTGACCCCTGGCCCCCCCAGCCCCTCTATACAGTGCAGCACCATTTAGGACAGGGGTAGGAGCCTTGCCTCTCCAGCTGTTGCACAACTACAACTCTCATCATGTCTGGGATATCCAGGCATGATGGGAGTTGTAGTTTTGCAACAGCTGGAGAGTCAAGGTTCCCTACCCCTGCTCTAAAGGACTCCCATGTAAAAGTTGTCCACAATATTTTATCTCCTGTGCTGGTGCTGCCCCCTATATAGATGGCCCCCTATATACTGTATTTGAAAAAAACTGATGACAACTAAAGGAATAAACTGATTGCAACTGATGTTAACTGATGGCAACTGATGGTTTCTCATAAAAAAAATATATAAAACCTGATGACAACTGATGACCTTTTTGCCATCAGTTGTGATATCAGTTACAATCAGTTTTGGTTTTTTTTCCAAAACCGGAAACGGATGCATCTTAAATATGTAAACTAGGCCTTAGTTCCCCAAAAATGTTTTCTTTTAAACTCACTGGTGAGATTTGTCATTTACTTCTATTAAAAAATCTCAAGTACTTATTAGCTGCAAGAAGAGGTGTATTCTTTCCAGTCTGACACAGTGCTCTCTGCTGCCACCTCTGTCCATGTTATGAACTGTCCAGAGCAGTAGCAAATCCCCATAAAATACTGGAAGATTTAAGATTTTTTTTAATAAAGTAAATTACAAAAGTCTGGCACCTGTTGATTTTAAAGAAATTTTTTTGGGGGTAAATTAACCATTTAATAGGCTAATGGTCCAAATATTTCTATATTACAGATTGACATAAAACTTCCTTATTACATTACTAGTAGGGAAGAGCGCCTTAACAGTACTAGCGAAGCTGGATCCAGTCCTCGGAAATTTCCTTTACTTTCCCAGGACTGTATCCAGCTTTTCTAGGGACACGGAGAGGAGCGGTACAGAGCAGCACAGAGTTTAAGGGCAGCAGGCTGATAGCCTAGCAAAGCGCTTTGCTTCACAAGTACTGTAAATTCGCTGATCCATAACTACTAGAATGTTATAGTTCTGCAGCATTAGGGTCATATATTCAATACGGCTGATTTTATATGGTGGTAATATAAAAGATTTTTAAGGTTTTGATGCCTTTTGGTTCTGTACTTGATTTAGTAGATCTCCAGGTCTGGCCTGGATGTTCCTCCAAAATATAGACACTTAGGGTACAAACTCACACGGCTTATACGCTGCGTATTTACTGCTGCGATACGCAGCAGATACGCAGCAGATTAGATCTAAATAACTGAACACAGTATCAAATCTGCTGCGTATCTGCTGCATATCTGCTGTGTGTGTTTGTACCAGGGGAGATTTATCAAGCTGGTGTAAAGTAGAATTGTCAGATTCCACCTTTCATTCCTCACAGATTCTTTGAAAAATGAAAGGTGAAATCTGATTGGTTGCTAGGGGAAACTAAGACTATTGTACTTTACACCAGTTTGATAACTCTCCCCCTTAGGCCCAGATTTATCATAAGGTGCAAAATTGAAACTGGTGTAAATTACCATAGCAACCAATCACAGCTCAGCTTTCATCTTACCAGACCTAAAATTGATCTCTGATTGGTTGCTATGGACAGTTTACACCAGTTTCTATTTTACATACTTTTTATATTTCTGTGCCTAACACTCTACTGAATTATGTCTGAGGAAACAGAACAGTGACCGTGTTCATCCCCCAAAACAGAAATCTGAGAGTCCCCAAGGGCAGCCCTTGTATCTGCACAAAGTGTATGGGAGTCTCTGGAGACTCCACTGACCACTTTGATCTCAGAGAGATAAGCCACCTCCAGAGCTGTTTGTGGCTTAAACCTACTCTCACCATAGAGAACACACAGAGTGCTCAATGTTCCTGTGTATGGAGACAACGGGAAATAGTTACCTTTAAATGATGTGTCTTACTCTCTCTGGCAGGATTAAAAGCCTTCCATTTTAGGTACTGTTCACATGTATCAGATTTTACATGCCAAAATTTACATAAAATCAAATGACAAGCCACATACCATGCGGTTTACACCCACAGCTCCTATAACTATCACTGCCTTTTAACTTGTGCTATGGGTGGGTAATCGGCCAAGTAAGGCCAAAAATTGTTCAGTGTCATAGGGCCCTTAACCTAAAAGGGTTGATTGAAGAGAAGGTATTGTGCAGCTATTGGAGTAGGTAAAGAAAAGAAAATGCTGCGGCACTCACAGACTAAATGCAAATACGTGTTTATTCCATCACATGGTTGAGGATCCAAACAGATAAGTCTACGATCGTTTCACGCTCTCAGCGCTTCCTCTCGGCCACTACGGTAATGGCCAAGGGGAAGCACTGAGAGCATAAAACGATCGTAGCCTTACCTGTTCGTATCCTCAACCATGTGATGGAATAAACATGGATTTGCATTTAGGTCTGTGAGTGCCGCAGCATTTTCTTTTCTTCGCCTACTTCATGTGAATACTGCCTTTGGGAGCTGCAGAGCACCGCATATGCTGAGAAGACCAGGTGAGAGCTGGTTATTACCATGTGTTGCTGGAGTTAGGCTCTATTCATACGTCCTGTTCCTGTCCGCAATTGCGGATCCACAAAAAAATAGGACCAATGCATTTCAATGGACCTATACACACATCCGTGGTGTGTACAGGTCCGCAATCTGTTCCGCATTAAAAAAGGACAGGCCCTAGTACGAACTACGGACCCACCCAATACAACCCTATGGGGTCCGTAATTTTTGCTGATGTGCTCAGCAAACAATACGCACCCGCAATCCGCAATCCGCAAACAGGCGGGAGAAGACAGAGAACCAGGAAGTGAAGAGAGAGGATGGACGTGGAAAGGTTGATCCTGCTTGTGCAGGATCGTCCCTGTTTGTGGCAGAAGAAAGACCCCAACTACTATAATAAGTAGGTTTGTGTGTATGTAGTGTAGATCAGCTCCCCCCTGCAGGATTTGGGGGGGCCGATCTACACTACAGACAGCCCGGGACCCCTGTCATCGGTCCCGGGCTGCCTGCAGCCGCCATTGATATGCCGCTGTCACTTCTGACAGCGGCATAGAAATGGCCCTGTATTATCGATGGTGGTGCAGTGGGGTGTAGATCGGCTCCCCCCTGCAGGATTTGGGGGGGCCGATCTACACTACAGACAGCCCGGGACCCCTGTCATCGGTCCCGGGCTGCCTGCAGCCGCCATTGATATGCCGCTGTCACTTCTGACAGTGGCATAGAAATGGCCTTCTATTATCGGTGGTGGTGCAGTGGGGTGTAGATAGGCTCCCCCCTGCAGGATTTGGGGGGGGCGATCTACACTTCAGACAGCCCGGGACCCCTGTCATCGGTCTACACTACAGACAGCCCGGGACCCCTGTCATCGGTCCCGGGCTGCCTGCAGCCGCCATTGATATGCCGGCCAGTATTGGACTATAATAGGGGTGTTTTGGGCCGCAGCCCGGGGCCCTGAGCTCCTGGGGGGCCCATGACCACCCAAAAAGACTTACACTTTTAGTGGTGTACTGTCTCCTGGCTACACTTTTGCCATGATTTGCAAAAAATCACTGTTTTTTTATGGCAATTTTGCACAAATCAGTACATGACATTATCTGTCTTGTACTATGAACGCTAGGCTAGTGCCGCCATAGTTACAGTGGGGTGGGGGGGCCCAGGCTTGGTTAACAGCCCGGGGCCGATGGTAAAGTTAATCCGCCCCTGTATGACGCTGTCACTTCTGACAGCGGCATAGAAATGGCCCTGTATTATCAGTGGTGGTGTAGTGGGTGTAGATCGGCTCCCCCCTGCAGGATTTGGGGGGGCCGATCTACACTAAAGACAGCCCGGGACCCCTGTTATCAGTCCCGGGCTGCCTGCAGACGCCATTAATATGCCGCTGTCACTTCTGACAGCGGCATAGAAATGGCCCTGTATTATCGGTGGTGGTGCAGTGGGGTGTAGATCGGCTCCCCCCTGCAGGATTTGGGGGGGCGATCTACACTACAGACAGCCCGGGACCCCTGTCATCGGTCCCGTGCTGCTTGCAGCTGCCATTGATATGCCGCTGTGATGCCCACCCAGCCAAACGGTGAACATCACAGACATCGGCCGTTATTTAACACAGCAAACAGCGGCCATACAGCATGTGAACTTGGCCTAAATCACAATGTCAAGGAAAGATGGATGCAGTTCCAACAATCTGTCATGATTCAAAAACTTGTTCTTTTTTTATGGCTATAGTAATCAATCAATCAAGTGTACCTGTCACTTCAAAAATCTTTGGACATGTCAAAAGTTTAGATCGGTCCATGTCCGAGTGTTTTTAGGCCCATTCTGATTGGGAGAATGAGCGTGGAGAGGACAACCCTGCAGCACGCTATCTCCCCGATCTGTGTTAGAAAAAAGCTGGGTTTTTTTCTAACACAGAGTGGGGAGAGAACGCTCTGAAGAAGTTTGACATGTCTCTATAAAATGTCAAAACTTTTTTGACACAACAAATACACTTAAACAGATATAAGTGGACTGCAGAATCAGTTGATGAGGTCTTAGTTGATCATTGTGTCCACAATACCCCTTTTATAAACAACATGGGTAAAATGGACACAAATATTGTAAGCTCGCAACCCACCTCAAGGAGCCTAATCTCTTGCGAGTCCCTAACTAACTAATTACACAGAAACACAAACTAACTAACTAAATGACCAGGTGCAGCAGTTAAGATACCAAGACTAATGAATGACATCCATTTGCCAGGAAACAGCTCCCTCCGGCGACAGAAAGTAATCGGCAAAGAAGTCCTGAACAGCCATTCCTGACGATCCAGGTCTTCCTCGCACGTTCACCTCAATCGGAAAGGGGACTGAAGTCATGGTAGAGTCCAACTCCGGGTCCACTGCAGCTTCATACATCCGAACGTAGTTGTGAAGTATGACACATGCTTGAATCACCTTCCTAACATTGTCCGGAGCCAATTGAAGTGCCGACTGGAACACACGCCACTTGCTATATAGAATCCCAAAAGCGCACTCAACATACCGCCTCACACGGATGAGACGATAGTTGAAAATGCGCCTCCGGTCATCCAAGCCACGCCGAGGGAAAGGGCGTAACAAGTGGCGTAACAAGGCTTCGTCAGCTACAATGACATACGGAGCTGGAGGTCCCAATGATCCTGGCAATGTCTTGGAGTCTGGAATAGAGAGCTGGCCGGAATGAAGCAACTCGCTCATTCTGGAAGCTCTGAAGACGCCAGCATCTGCAGAACTCCCATAGGCCCCTATATCCACAATTACAAACCGGTAATCGCTGTCAGCCAAGGCCAACAGGACCACAGAGAAATACTGCTTATAATTGTAGTATAGGGACCCTGAGCGAGATGGTTTTTTGACACGGATGTGCTTCCCGTCCAGCGCCCCGATACAGTTAGGAAACTGCGGTGCGGCAGAGAATCCATCAGCAATCCGGATCCAATCTTCAGGCTTGGGTGGTGGCATGACTGTCGCTCTCAGACGCTCCCACATGACATCACAGGTACTTCGTACGATCATGGCTATCGTGGAAATACCCAGGAGAAACTCAAAATGCAGGGAGGCAAAAATGTTTCCAGTGGCCAGAAATCTAAGGTGAAAAAAAAAAGACATTAGTTGTGTAACATGGCAATAAAGACTGAGCTCCCACATGGCTTCTTTTTGGTAGTTTATGGCCAAAACAACAGGAAAAACACATGAATAAAGAAACATAAACACCAAAAAAAACACTGTGTGAACACAGCCTATATACAGTATTTTAGTTTGCACATAGTACAGAGCATAAAGCAAAAAAAAGGTTTCTTACCTGAGTGTGACAATCAGCTGTTCCTCAGGGGTGATCGCCAGCCGCATTTCTGTGTCCTGGTAGATGAGTCCGGGACGAAGATCACACAGCAAGCGGTCAAATGTTGATACAGACATACGGCAGTATCTAAAGAATTGCTCCGGGTACTGCCGCAGGTCCCAGTAGAGCTGGTTAAAATGTCCCCTTTGTGGCCGCAGAGAGACTAGGGGATGCACCCAAAATCTCCTCCTCCTAATCCTTCTCCTTGACTCTTCTTCCAGCCATTTACGCCGTCCAAAAAGCCGATACAACAGCCAACAAAGGAGAGCACCTTCAACAGGATCACGCTCCATCAAGACATCCATCTTCACAGAGAAATAGACGCAGGAAACCGCAACTAGATCAGCAGTGGAATCTGAGAGAACTTTCTCTCAGCAAAGTGAACCAGAAATGGCAAGGGAAAATGGTTGCCTAGCGATCAAGTGACCTTTTTTTTTTATCAACTAGTTTTATTAACCACAACTTTTATTAACCACACTTTTTCAGTTTTACGGATCAGCAAAACATACAGATGCAATACGGATGCAATACGGACTGAATTTGCGGATTGTTACTGACTGAAATTTGTGGATTGGAAAAATATACTGACGTGTGAAAAGACCCTTATTAGTGCAAGGACGAATCTTTCTTGCATTTTAAAAAATTGTGCAGCTATTGGCTATGACATGTCAAGGTTAAATTTATATGTTGACCTCTCTCTATGGAGAGAAGCCAAAAACCCAGGTAAAGGATGGTTTTTTAATTATATCTAGAGTTGGAATCCTGCAGTATTACCAGCTCGTTACTTATACGTCACTGACACAGATAAGACAATGTATCATGATTATAAGCCTGGAGAAAATGGCCCCCGTTTTATTATGGTAATCACATTTTATAGACAGATAAAATATAGGGTGGTAACAAATGCTAATAAGACATAGATGAGGCGGTGCTAGTGATTTAGATATTCAGTCATGCGCAATGGCATCTATATTAGTATTCATTATTATTATTCAAAAAGGTTAGAACAATACATTCTCTGCAATGATACTTTCACATTATTCCCACTGTAACAGACAGGCAGCTTTCCTCTGAGAACGGCCTTGGACGCTGATAAACATGTCTCTGAGGGAAATAGTTCTTGAGACAAAACATTCTTTCTAGTGTCATATCAGAAGTTTTCCAAGGTAAGAAATGGTCCAACTATAAGTTAACCCTATCAGGGACTCTCTAATGTGCTGGAGCTTCTGAGCAAGAGGCGTATATATATGTAGTCATACAGGTACGGTGCAGGTAGGTAAAATCGTATCGCTAGCCTTATCATTCCCCCATTTGACATCCGTGGAGCATGGATATGGTTCATCACTGGTGGTTGGGTCGTAGCCGGAGGTTTTAAGGACTCTACCCTCAGCCGCAGGTTGATCAAGGGACCACAGGTGAAAACATCCTCCAAGTACTAGTACAGCATCCAACCTCCAGAAATGTCCAGGCGGCACAGATTCAAGAGAACCGATAAGAGAAAGAAAGCATAGTAACGTTAGTCTCTTATATGAGGGTGAAGCTTCTTCCTGTTTGTCGAGGTTTTATACGAGAGAAAATACACATGAACACTTTTACTGAAAAACAGATCAGTATTATGCATAAGAACACTTGGAAGAGACCCTGAAGGACTCCCATTAGTTTATGGGCATCACCATAGGATAGACAAAAATAGTACCATACGTTTTATTGAAAGTTATAGATGGCGGAACAAACTTACAGCAGATGTGGTAGTAAGATCTGCAATAACCGAAAGAAAATACTAAACAATGGGCGAGTCTGTATAGTATACATCAATATACAGCTTAGTTACAACAAAACAAATAAAAGCTTATTATCAATACTCAAACTAATATATGTATATGACAAATACCTCTCCGGATTTTATCAAAATAACCAAACCTTATTGTCTCATCACTCCTGTCCCTAATCTTGTCCCTAATCTTGACTACAGATGTAGCCCCCTTCTCTAGGTCCCTTTACCGTAGGACTGCTTTAAAGGTAAGACAATCCTCCGTCCCGAACCTAACTAGTCTCCTGTCACTCCTACGTCTCCCTGTGACACTGAGTGATCAGACAATAAGTTCTTCACTGTATATAACAGATGTGACTCTATCACAAGGACTCTACCACTTTGGTATCATGTGGGTATTGGAAAGTCACAAAAACTAACTTTAAAAAGTTTCTGAAAATAAAAAGTTTAGATGTGAACAAATCTTATCTCATGGCAAAAGCAAAAATAAAAAGTTGATTGACACATAAACCAAAAACAGCATAACAGGTGAATGCAATAAAATCTCCACAATGTGACCTACTATGTAACCTCTAGATTCACTTATAATAACCAATTAGTGAATTCACAATCTTCAGTACCGGATTCTAAAAATTTCCACTTCTTTTTACTTCATTTTGTACCTAGAAAACGTCTTTATGATTAGATCACACAGGTCTAATGACTGGTCACATGGTCACATCTCTTCCTGTACATAATCATATAGTATAATACATAGACCAATAATATAAAGTAACTGGGCGCTTATTACCGATATAATATTTGGATCCTACTGAATTGTCTCTTGTCTGACTGAGATCATCATATATTACACATAAGATAACCACCATAGAAATAACAGCAAAGTGTAAACGATACATCACCTAAGGTTTCAAAGCCTTTTTATGAGAATAATATATATCATATGATCCTTTTTGTAATAGTAGCATTGGTATGGATCCTTTATCCTTAAACCCATCTTTTGACTGACAGGCCTCTTTACAGACACTTGGACTCTTGGCCTCAGTTATATCGCTTCTTTTAAGGCCACTCGTATCACCTCAGACATTGGCTTTGTCGTCTCCCATAGTTTTGGCTTGACCTGTAAAGAAGACACCAGTACAGACAAGGACATACCTATATGGACCACCTGTGGCAGGTGGATGACGTCCACTTACATTCCCTAAAACAGGCAGGAAGATGACAGACTATGCAGACAGGCACTTTACGGTGTTACTTACAGTAGGTTATGACAGGTGTAGATAATACAGCCGTACACAACCCTCTCTGCTATATTTGTTGTCCCCTGGGCCGCCCAATGTGAGGATTCTACACCACATTACACATGGCTTCCTTCTGCTGGTTTTGTCAGATAACTTACAGTGGGATACAAGGCAGGCGGCAAACACAGTTACTTACTGTCTGACTGCCATCTTTACCCAGTACCTCTTCTCCATCCGCTGGTCTCACAGCTTGTTGCTGATTGTCTCTGGAAAAGACTTAAAAACAAACAGATCCACATCTCCTCCTCCACCTGTACACTATGTGCGGTTACCTCAGGAAGAGACTGGAAACATCTCCCCATTCCCTTGTACGCTTTGTACACTGTTACCTTGGGAAGAGCACAGAAACCACCGCATCACCAGCTTTATCCATCATCCATCACCCTTTTTGGCATCAGGGTTTGTCAGCGTGAACGTTGCGTCAGCCGCTCTATGGCAGCTTTTTGGTAAGCCCAGGGACCAAACAAATCTCTAATTTGCCAATTAACCCATAATGGTGGGCTTCATATAGACATCTGCACAGTTACCTTCAACCATCCTACATGTCTCAGTGATTGTCCTCACCTCCAGCTTATAGCAGGAGCGGTTTCTGCAGTGGAACGTCACTCTGCATGGCGGTCACCATATATCCTTGCGTCTTGTGTCATCCATCTTTGAAAAGTCTGGGATAATCTACAATGAAAACTTTTAAACTTTCATTAATATTTGGGCTTTCAATTACATTTTCATCTTTCACAATTTAAAATATCAAACACAATAAGTAATAAAAACATCCTTATTCAAAAATAAAAATTTGTACGGTGTTTAAAATGTTTTTTTTTTTTTTTTTTTTTTTTAAACATCAAAATGGGCTACTCCCATTTCCATTCACCTCTATCCCCTCCCCCATTTGAATCTACATCAAGAGGCAACAGAGATGCTAGATTCAATGCACTTAACACAAAATATATATATATTGGGGGGGCATAAGGCGTGCAGACTGGAGCCATGGACATGGGTTTGGTTTTTACTAGGGATAAAAGTACATATATATTCATGAGCTAAGTTTGCTATAATCATCACAAAACTGTTACCCCTAAAAATAACAAATAAAAATAATTAAACATTGTACACTCGTCCTATATTAACCTTCTTTTGATAAAAAAATTAAATAAAACACACCTTAAAGATGAAATGTAAAACATACGGTATATAGAATAATTCTTTTTGTCAGAACCTTCAGCTTAATTTGTACCATCATTAGCTGAAATGAATCCATTCCTCTAGTAAGCGTCTCTTATCAGTAAGTAGAACGCTCTGTACCTCACTTCTAACCTTGAGCAGTGAGCAGTAAAATCATAGATACAAGAGTTAAAACTTCTTTTTTTTTTTCTAACATCCTTGAAGTTACAGAAGATATCAGCGCTGTGCTCTTATGCACCAGACTGTAACCTTGGACAGTGGCACACATACTTATAACTTAGTAGGAAAAAAAACAATTTGCGTAGAACTTATTAGGATAGATGTGTACACATATATACACATATATATATATAAAGACTTGTTAAATAAAGTTACATAGAAATATATATATATTTTACTGTAGTAAGTTACTACTCCTTATACCATTGGGTTCTTAATAAGTGCACAAAATTCTGCGTTTGATCTTTACCAATTATCACTTTTCTCTTGACATTCCTAATAAAACGTACTTTTTCTCTCTGACTCCTCCTACTGACACTTCCGTATAACAATCTTATACACTAATAGGTCTAATAGACCCAGCTCCTTCAAACCGTCTCATTGCTTTTCCCTCCAACAAACCTTTGTCTAACTTTCTTCACCATCAGGTAATAATATTCATTAATAAATGTGCAAAACAGTTGTTAGACTCTATCGGAGAGTCCTGTGCCCGCCCCCTCAGTGACACTAAGCAGTATGGGCGGAGGACAGAAATGCCAGGAGTTAAAATGGCCACCGGACTAGATAACCGGATATAGGGGTGTTGGCTTAGGGCATGGTTTTGAGACGTCACAATTATAATGGAGACGTGGATGATATGGGGAGTGGTTGGCTTTCAGTCGCCATCTTTGAGGGCTGATTACAGAAAAGTGGCGTACACAAATAAGCAAATGTTCCACGGTCGGGACAACAGAAAATGATCAACATTTTTTTAACACGTAACATACTTCTAAAGGGGAACACCAGCTTAGTAAGACTGGCTGAAATACAGTATAATGTAGGAGCGTACATTACATTACACTAACAGCTCTGATTCTTTTTTTTTTTTTTCTAATGCTGCTTGCATGTGATCTGCAGCCCTCAGAGCTGGTTGATGGCCTTGTACAAAACATAACAAATAACACACATTATGTACTTTGTATGCTGCTTCACTACGCAGCATTAATTAACCTCTTCAGCTCTCTCAGTACTGTATCTAGCAATGAGCTGGACTGTTCTCCTTGTCTGAGTACGTGGCTTTGTACTCAGACACTTATATGGCAATATACACTATTTGAGGTTAGGCTGCCCACCTCCACAAAGGCATTGGTCTTACTATCAGGTAAGGGGCACTTTAAATCAAAGTAACTACTTCAACAGCTGACCAAGGGGAAGATTCCTGCAGAACATAGGGTCTATACGCCACCATTGGGGGTAGGTTGGCTTTTTGCAGGATCTGGGGTTTGTATACAGATATAAACTGGGTACAATGGTGTAACATAATGATGTGGCTTGGGTCTGCCACACACACTACAATATTCTGTCTTATCTAGATATTGTTGGTCACCGGCACATGACATGTCCACCCAGCTGGACCTGTGCTTCCCACCCATTATCCTAAATGTTTTCCTTCTGTCTGACCCTCTGGCTCTCATCTATCTACTCCACACCCTCCCCTCTTAGGACTCTAATCCTTGATTCCCCCTTAGGGATAGTACTTCGATTAACCCCTAAGATTCCTGGAAATTCCAAGGACCCATTTGCCCTGCATGTTACATGTAGGTCTGGTTACCTACCCACAAGGCAAAAATAAGTGTGCACAGGAGTGTGAGTGGTTTCCCAGGTGTTGGTCAGAGAGCCAGAGGTTGGTGGGGCTAAGGCATGTATCTGCCTTCATATCAAACCTCCTAAAGATCTGTTCTAGATCTTGCACTGCATCTTCTCATGCCCATCGCTAACTATATCTTTCTTAGCTTCACATCAGCTTCACATAAACTTCTTGTGGAGACTGGGGATCCCTTCTTTTAGTGAATAACTGTCTCATCCTTGCTCAGCTAATCCCTAGGTAGCGTATTGGGGAACGAAACCTAAACCTTAGGTTTTAACAAGCACAGCCGCTATAGGCCCAGCCGTCACAGTGACACACTATGGCGACGCACTACAGCAACCTTGCTATAGGCCCAGCCGTCACAGTGACACACTATGGCGACGCACTACAGCAACCTACTGTCCCTCGTTGCTAATTCCTCCTAGGGGGCAAGGGGGTAAGTCACAGATCTTCTGACCTGCTCTCTACCACAGTACAAGCACAAATAATGGGATCAATACAAGTATTGTTCCCGCTGCTCGAGACAGATATCACTTATCAGGAACCCGTTCACTCCAAAAGTTATATGCCTACTGTCTGTGACCTCGCAGGTGTTCTCGATGCCATGCTGTATTACAAGGGTTAAGCATTAATCACAGCCTCCCCGTAAGGACGCAGAAGTGAATAAGTTCGGCAATCCCTTTCCTTAATTCAGCATAAATACAGCAACAGCTTATCTCAATCACACCACAGTTTGCGACGGCAATGCAGCACTTTAACCTTGTCCTATCCTGGGTTACAGAGTTCTTTGTCTAACAAATAGACTCAGCTTTACAAACATATATAGAGAACGCAGGTGTGACGGGAATCTGATTAGATCCGTTCCCCTGAGGCACAGATAGTACGTAAGAAAGGAAAGTCTTTCTTACCTGGCCAGTTATATCTGCGCGTCCGATGACGGATAAATCACCGCATCCCGTCTGTCTGCGTTCTGGTTGCAAGAGGCTGAGTCCCGGTTCGGACGCCAAATGTCAAGGTTAAATTTATATGTTGACCTCTCTCTATGGAGAGAAGCCAAAAACCCAGGTAAAGGATGGTTTTTTAATTATATCTAGAGTTGGAATCCTGCAGTATTACCAGCTCGTTACTTATACGTCACTGACACAGATAAGACAATGTATCATGATTATAAGCCTGGAGAAAATGGCCCCCGTTTTATTATGGTAATCACATTTTATAGACAGATAAAATATAGGGTGGTAACAAATGCTAATAAGACATAGATGAGGCGGTGCTAGTGATTTAGATATTCAGTCATGCGCAATGGCATCTATATTAGTATTCATTATTATTATTCAAAAAGGTTAGAACAATACATTCTCTGCAATGATACTTTCACATTATTCCCACTGTAACAGACAGGCAGCTTTCCTCTGAGAACGGCCTTGGACGCTGATAAACATGTCTCTGAGGGAAATAGTTCTTGAGACAAAACATTCTTTCTAGTGTCATATCAGAAGTTTTCCAAGGTAAGAAATGGTCCAACTATAAGTTAACCCTATCAGGGACTCTCTAATGTGCTGGAGCTTCTGAGCAAGAGGCGTATATATATGTAGTCATACAGGTACGGTGCAGGTAGGTAAAATCGTATCGCTAGCCTTATCAGACATGTAGGCATGGTTATGCCCACATATGATGATCATGATATAGTACCCGCCCCTTCTTGTCTCATAAAAGGGTATCAACTTTTTTGCACTTTTTAAATGTGGACAGCTGAGCAAGCCTTTCCATGAAATATGTGTGGTAAGAATGCAAAGTACTTTTAGCAGGAAAATGAAATATCAAGATATAAAAACTATTCCCTAACTCCTCAGTAGTTTACAACATCCTAGATTTAGGACTGGAATCAGTTGGTATATCCGCTTTTGTTCATTTTCCCCTATATCTGCTACACCTATCAGAATGTGTAATACTCTCAGTTTTATGCTGTAGCTTTGATTTTATTATTTTCTATTACTGCCTTGTCCTATTCACATCAAAGGGAATGCAAGTAATACGTTAATGACAGCTTGACATGTCTAAATGATGATTCAATACCTCTTGAATGTTGTGTTTCTATGCGTAAGGTTTAAGCAATTATGTTGAATATATTAAATGCTTCCTTTAATTAAATTTATGGGGATGGTAATAAATTAGTGGAAAAGTATATCTGCAGAAAATCAGAGACAGTTCTTACTTTCGTCAGCATATATCTGCTTATACAGCTTTCTGTGCTTGTATATTCATTGTATTTTTAAATTTCAAATCAAGTATTTCCCTAATTAAAGAGCTAAAATGTGGCCACTGTGTACTTGTAAAGTCTCTTTCTAGAAATCTAAGCCCGGCCACTGAATAAATCAGGAAAATAAATAAATTATTAGACTCCATGAACTATATGTACTAGCTCTGTGTTTCTCTTCAATCCACAAAAAACGTGTTATTTGTTCCGTCCACGGGATACACACCCAACCATAGACACCGCTTCAACCCTGGATGAGAACTGCTGTTTCCACAAACACTCTGGAGACATAAACCAAACATAATTTAGCTCCATGCCCCTTTACTGGAACACCATTGTTCAAGAAGCCACCCCATTCTGTTGCAGCTCTCACCCCAGTATTACGGGTTCACTGGACTGCAGGATTTATCTATTGTAAGTTCCTCTTACTCTGATAAGATTTTATAATTCTGTACCCATACATAATTATCTCAGAAGTATTGAGAACCCACAGGACCAAAACTAATGAGCAACCCTCCTCCCACATACCATAAATCGGCGTCCCTGGACCGTGGACCCAAGGAATAAGCCAACCCATAGCTTTATCACCCCAGTTGTACTGAATAACTTTAAGGGTGATCAGAGAGGCTCCAAGGATACAGGTATAACATTTGTTTTTCCCTCTATGTACTTGAGCAAACAAGATTTTTTTTTTATCTTATGGTATGTGGACACTGTAGAATACAGACAGAAAGAAATGTTGAGCGGATTTCCCTTGAAATTCCGCCTGTGCCTTAGTCAATGATATTCTCAAACAATACCTGCCATCTGCCCAAAGAATTGACATGTCAATTCTTTAGACGGAGGGCGGATTTCGTTTGAGCATATCATTGAGTCTATGTGATAGGCAGAACCTCAAGCGGAGTCCGTAGGGTGCAAATACCCTAACAAAAAGGTTTGAAGCCTAGTGGATACCGACACTTTAAGTGATATAATAGGCATTGTGGTTACTCTCACATTTCCATGGTAAATTCTCTTGAACAAATAAACAATTACAAAAGTCTGAATCAAGGACCACAGGCTAAGACCTGTTCTATTCAGATTAATGGAAAGACTTCTGGTCATGCTCTGTGACCTTTATAAAGGTCATTCTACGGGGAGGGGCACTGAGTTGTAAGCAATGGCTATAGTGTTTACCAGTGTACTCCTGTCTCACTCTTGTACTCCCATATCTAAAAGTTATAAAGGTTTGTAAATTTAAAAATCTCAACCCCTTCAGTACTTATCAGCTGCTGTGTGTCCTAGGATTGATGTAATCTTTCCAGTCTGACATGGCGCTCCCTGTTGCCACCTTTGTCCACGTCAGAAACTGTCCATAACAGGAAAGATATTTTAATGGGGATTTTCTACTGCTCTGGACAGTTCATGTCATGGGCAGAGGTGGCAGCAAAGAGCATTGTGTCAGACTGGAAAAAAAGCTTCACTTCCTGCAGGACATACAGCGATCATAAGTGCTGTAAAATGAGATTTTTAAATAGAAGTAAATTACAAATTTATATAACTTTCTGACACCAATTGATCTAAAAGAAAGTCACTAGAGTACCCCTTTAAGCCTAGTGATGAGAATAAAACTGCACAATTTCAGAATTATTGTAAAATATGAATAATAAAAAGTAAATTTAGAAAAAACAGCCAAAAATCATATTTAAAAAAATGTTTGTTTGTTTTTTTTTAAAAAAAACTTCATTTAAACAACAGCTCATTATTAACTATATATTTCCTTTGTAACTGTACATGTTATTAAAAAAAATAATAAACAAAAAGGTCCTAAAGTCAAAACATTTGATCAGTCGAGGTCTAGATGTTTAGATCTCCACTGATTGCTAGTACCAGCAGGGAGAAGCGTACGGCTGAGGACTTCTTGTCCCATCACTCCATCTCGCTGCAGGGGATAAGCCCTTACATTTACTATGAAAGTCTATCTCCTGATGGAAAGACTGACGGGGAGAGAACACACTTAGTGAGTGATTGTCCTCGCTGTTACTGGCAAGTGGTCTCAGTCTCAACATCCACATTGAAACTTTTGACATATGTCAGTACCCATTCTAACACCATTCTAAAGAGCTCACTACACAAGAGATGTGATGTACGGTAATGTACTACATGTTTAAATAACTTCAAGAGGTCAGATCAGCCAATGAAGAGGATAACTGAGGAAATATATGAAAATTACATGCTCCAGTAACAGAGCCATAATTACACTTTTGCACGACTGAATCTTGAGGCTTTCAATGAGAATATAGAGAACAATGCTACAAATGGGTCATAAACCATGATCGCTTTAACCTTCTAAATGCGCTATGGAACAATAGATCATTATGGCACAAAAGTTTGTAAACTTTCTCATGGCTGCTTGTAAACAGTGTTTATAATTGAAATATATTTGCAGACTTTCTGACTCTACTGAGCTATCAGAGTTGTATATATTTTCTCACCTGTCATACAATGATGCCTCTTTCAATTCTCCTTAGGCAATTCATGGCTCAAGAGGCCTAACTATAAATACTCTTAAATATTTTTGTCTCGTTTACACAACTATTGTTTCCTAAGAGATGTTTTAACCTTTTACAGTGACATTTTAATGTGATGTTTGGCTTATTGTAATCTCATGTAATTTGAAGAAAACCAGTTCTACCACAATGAGAACTAATCCAATTCTGGTTCTGATTATTCTGACTGTACTTCTCCCAAGCCGAATATGTTGTTTTTCATATACTGTAATATTTATTTATAAGCATCGGACAGTAAAAATAAAAAACTGACATTTTTGCCATTAAACAAACGCAGGCTACGACAGGAAATACTTCCCTACACTCAAGTGCATAATAAATGTCAAATGAATTGTAAAACTACAAAAAGGAAAAACTTTAAAGGAAATGTATCCTTTATCCTTGTCACCAAAAGAGTTTTTGCCATTGAATGTTTCCGCTTTTAGGTTAACAGTTTATTCTTACATGTTTTACTTCCTAAAGTTTTTTTTTCTTTTCATTAGCTAAATTATGGGTCCTCTAGACCTTATTCTCATCATAAAGATAATAGATAATGTGTGTGGTCTTTGTGACCAGTGATTGGCTGCAACACCACATGCACAATATATGTGCTACATCAAAGTCTATGGAAAAACAGCCTTCTGCGCCCACAATGTAAAAATTTTTTTTTTTTTTTTTACCATGAGTGCAGAGACAAAGATTTTTTTATTAGGCTTGAATGTAGCACATCATCAGATAAGAAAAATGGGCATATTTTTCTTTATTATATGACTGTATTTTTGTGTGTGTGTGTGTGTGTGTGTGTGTGAACATAGACTGAAAAATAAGCCAGAAATTAAAGTAATTCCCAGGAAACAGAAGTTACAGATTGCATCCCATGATCCTCTTTAGACTTTCTGATTGGCTAAAAGGTTCTGTCATTGTGACAGATTCTTTTTATAGTCTTGTGATTAATTAAAGGGGTACTGTGTAGACTTAGCTGGGTTCACACTACATATATTTCAGTCAGTATTGTGGTCCTCATATTGCAACCAAAACCAGGAGTGGATTAAAAACACAGAAAGATTGAGTGGATGGCCGCCATTTAATGGCAAATATGTGCTGTTATTTTAAAACAACAGCTGTTATATTGAAATAATGGCCGGTATTTACTGTTATATGGCGGCCATCCACTCAATTTCACCATTTTGTGAACAGATCCTTTCTTTGTTTTCAATCCACTCCTGGTTTTGGTTGCAATATGAGGACCACAATACTGACTGAAATATACGTAGTGTGAACCCAGCCTAAAAATATATTTCTAATACATTGCTTTAATAAAGTTATATTACTTTGTAATACTTTTTTCTTTTCTCCTTACTCCTTGGTAAAAGTGTATCTCTCTAGTGTCACAGGTTGGGACAGATGGCCGCTGTTCCTTACTCCAACCACTAGATGTCGCACTCACACAGTACAGCTGCAGCTAACACTAGGTCTAGCTATACACACACTTGCTTTATAGTAACTACTTTCTTTCAGTTGTTAGTTAGTGCTTGGCTTCAGGTTAGGCAGGATATGTATATAGTTGTTCCTGCCACTAGTTACCCAAACACTATGGGTCACTAGACAAGACTCCTAGGAAAACCGGAGACATACAGCTAAAACAAGACAATTGACCACCTTAAAGAAAAGGGACGGAGTATTCAAGACTGGATCTGCAGTAGAGCTCAGTGCCACCAAACCACTTTGTAGGAAGGGTTCTGCAAGCCAGCTACACCCACAGTAGGGACCTAGATGAGATAACTAGGACTCATCCATACATGAGTACGAGGATTCTTCAAACACTAGAAACACTTTACCACATCCCGACAGAGTACCTAGTACATTAGGCAAGGGCCCTCCTATCCGATCCCTGGCACCAGTTACAATTTCTGACCTCACAACTCACCTATCTACCTGTTGGTCTATCACCATTGATTTTTGCACCAAGTACCTGAGCACTGTTTTTGACCATCTTTGACCTTTTCTAATTAAAGTTTTAAAGTTGTTTAAAGTGGGACTCATATCATCTCTACCGCCACACTTGCACCTACACCTTGCACCTCACCTTAGTTCAAACCATGGTCCGGTTGCCGTGTGTCCGGGGTTAGGTCTTACCACTCCTGGCAACCGTGAACCACCAGAAAACACCAGAACCTAACAGCAAGCCCAACTACAACTCAGCAACTTTATACATAAAAAAGTATTGTTTTTTATTGACACATATAATTCCATTGACTGGCAGCAGTAAGGGACATTTGTGTCAGGAACTGCAGGGCCATGTAAGCCCTGCATGTCTCAATTTGCTGCTAGTTTCACAGCTCTAAACAAAGCAGGGTTCTATTTCCCCTGTGTATATTTGTATATACTGTACACAGGAGGGGGGCTGCCCACCAGAAGCACTGGCTGTGGCAGCCTCTGCACAATCAGCGGTCACTGCCATCACTGCTATCACTGCTCCCTGTACTAGAAGTAGAGCAGCGTGCAAAAGTTTAGGTAGCCCTGCAATTCTTGGCACAAATGTTGGTGGCAGCAGAGAAGGCCATAATTGAACCTTATTAAAGTAATGTATTACAAATTTATTTTTAGTCTATGGAGTACCCATTTAAAGCATGTCTCTGAATAGCATGTCTCTGAATCCGAGACTATATCCAGTATGTCAGCACTCTGTGTAAAGGTGGCGCTGCATGAATAGGAGCTAGTCCAGTCACATATAGAACAGAAAAGTCCTGGCACTCACCAAATAACACAAGGAACAGGACGAGTTTTAGCTCAATGCCTTTTTCTGAATCTAATAGAGTCCTAGTGCCTTGTAATTTATTTTAAATATTGAAATGTCTCCAACTCCTATGCTCCATGTCAGTACATTTAGAATTTCTAACATCTTATCCCATTACATATCAATGCTTGCAATAAAAAGATTTTCACATTTCTCAGCTCATTGCTATCTTGATGAATCTTAACATCTAGCCAGGAATAATTAGATCAACTGAATTAACTAGAAGGTGTGACTACATCGTGCAAAGTAGCTTCCAGTCATGGCTATCTGCCAAACAGAGAAGGAAATATTGCTTAAAAAGTTTTAAAATTTAATTCTTTTTTGATACTTAAATATATATTATACTTTTAAAATTACATATTACAGTGGATGTAAGCTAAAAACAAACAAACAAAAAGTACAGTAAAGAAGAGGGCCCTGCCCAAAAGAGCCTGTGGTAACGTAAATATGATTAGCTAGGGGTCAGACTAGAGGTTAATGGGATTAATTATTTATAACGAGAAGTAGGAAAAGAAACATGGAGGAAAAAATAATGCTGAGAAGGGGGTTTTTTGTTCTTTTTTTTGTTGTTTTTTTTTTTTTACATATTTTCAGGTATTTTTCCTTTTAAGGAAAAGAAGAGTACAGGAGCTGCATGAGCTTGGATATTTTAAAGAAGCATTAAGGGTAAAATAGTTTTACAGTATTATATCCAGTGCAGGGCCTGGGGTAGGTGGAGCACACAACAGGGATTCCCACTTCAGTAGCTATTGAATTCCTGTGTCATATGCCATAATACAATAGTGCTCTCTGTGTGCCCCCATAGCTTTTTATTACCCCCAAAGGGGATGTCTGGCTTATTGTACAGATCTGCACCCTGTGATTGAGAATTGCAGTACCAGTGATACAAGCGAACAAGTGTCCTTGCCTCTGTTAGTGTAGGAACTCAAAAAAGAATAAGGTCCCTTTAGGCAAGTTGGGAAATTATGTATATTTGACAAAATATCAATTAATATACTAGGTCCTATTTATACTCAGTCTATTTTGGCTTTATCAAGTTGGTTTCAGGCTATGTTCACAGAACTTATAAACAACAGCTGTTTTGAGCATTAAAGGGGTAGTGCGGCGCTAAGAAATTATTCACAGAATAACACACATTACAAAGTTATACAACTTTGTAATGTATGTTATGTCTGTGAATGGCCCCCTTCCCTGTGTCCCCCCACCCCCGCACGTGTACCCAGAAGTGTGGTGCATTATACATACCTGTCACGTGCCGCCCCCCGTCCCCGATCTTCTATGCCACAACTTCATCTTCGGCCGGCCGGCCGAAGCTCTCCGATCGTCCCGAGTGCCGGCCGCCCTCTGCCATGTCATCAGATGCTCAGCCGCAATTGGCTGAGCATAACGTGGCCGCGTCATCAGCCGCTCAGCTGCGATTTGCTGAGCACAGTTGTATAACTTTGTAATGTGTGTTATTCTGTGAATAATTTCTTAGCGCCGCACTACCCCTTTAAACAATGGCTGTTGTTTTAAATGTAAATTGCACTGAAGTCTAGGGACAACTCATTTTATTATGAAAAGAAGGCCATTGTGTAAATTTAACAACCACCGTTCTTTTCATAAAAAATATGTTGTATGAACATAGCCTTATGGTGAACTCAGAGACTGGGACACTGACCTGATCAACCGGTCTCTTGACAGCATGGTGCACTACAGGGCCCCTTTAACTATGGGGGAAATGGTGCATTTGCATCTGGCCCACTTGCTGCAGGTCATATGAAAGCCATTGACAGGCCCCCCTGCATCACCCAAGCCCCAAATGAATCCAGCCTATTCCCAGGCCTGTAGCCTATCAGTGCCACAAAGACAGCAGTCATAGCCTCTAGCACTGCTCCATGGCCTGACTCTCACCACCTAGCACCCACCCCATGTAGCACTCGGATGCATGCTGCAGCATGTGACATCACCCTGCAGTCACTGATTGGATGCATGTCCCACGGCCAGCCTCAGCGGTGCCACTCTCCTGCCTCACGTCTGCAAGCAGGGAATTCTCCTCACATGGCATTCCTTCCTACTGAGAACACGGACCGTTCGCCACATTGGTGAGTAATGTATCAAGGATGGGGGTCAAGTGGCGTAGTGTGTAAGTGTGTGGGGGCAGTGGGGGGGTAGTGTTTCTGTTTTTTGGGGGGGCTACTCTTGAGGTCTTTGCATTGGGCCTACCAGTATATTAAAACGGCCCTGCCTTGAGATGCTTTTATCTAGGTGCAGTTGAAATACTAAGCAGAGACTTGGCAGTTAAAACCTTGGCATAGCAGGTAAAGAAAGGGCTATTGGTATATTTTGCCTGTGTTGACACCTAAACTCAATAATAAAAAACGCTATCCTCCGTGAGGCTGGTTTCATACTGCCTTACACTTGGAGTCAACAATCAAACACACTATACTGTATCATTTCTATGCTTTTTTTACATTGATATATTAAGCATCTATCTAAAAACAATTCCTATTTCTGCTTTCAGAACTGTTTGCATGCAAAACTGGGACTAGAACAGCATGTAATAAACACATTTTGTTCACAGTATGGTGATTGACCACCTCTCTGCCATACCATTATTTCCATGCTAAGACAGCTTGCCAGTTTGGGATGAAAATTTTATTTGTCATGGTATAAATAAATAAAAAATCTAAGGTGAAACCCTATATGTTACCACAACAATATAAGCATTGAAAGACGACATCATTAAACACAATAAGCTGATAATTATGAGCTATTAAAAGCAGGTTATTATAAGGAAATGAACGAGTGCGTAATACAAAATTAGATGTGTGCATTTTTATTCATTTGCATGCAATGTATCAAGGCCTATGAAAGCTTCTGAGTATTAGGACTGATTGCTTTAGATTACTTCTAACTACTGTGTAATTATTCTGTATTAATTTTCCATTCATTCTGTGGTCATTTATTATGTGTTAGACACTTCATAGATTAGTGACTTGTTGATTCCCTATTAGAGTAGGTGTGCACCTGTGGTCTTTATAATGATATTCCCGATAATGATAGTCACTATCTTAAGCAACACTTATCTGCCATCTATTATCTTTGGTATTGAATCCTTAGCTACACTTAAAGTGAATTTGTAAGCTGCAATTCACATTCCAAACTGCTGACATTGTTAGATAGTTGTCAGGAAGACACCAGGTACCTTTCATACATCCAGCTGTGCTTCCAGGGCATAGAAAAATGCTCATAAAGAGCAGCAAGCTGTAACACATCTAATAGCTTACAACTATTCAGGAGCTTGGAAAAGCCATTTTGACTCCCCTTTCCTCTTTGAATCAGAGAATAAAGGCACGTCTCTACATCCTGGAAGCACTAGATGCATGAAAGGTATTAGGTGTTTCTGTGACCTAAGAGCCGTGTCGGACTGGGGTCCCTGGGCCCACCAGGGAATTTGATTCTAGGGGCCCACCCTACATACATATACTGTACCTAACCGACGCCAAGCCTTTCATGTTAGTACAGTGACTTTGCATATAGCTGTGTATGGGACCAGTAATGTAACGCACTTGTACAATTGTTTCTGTGGCAGCATATGCGTGACACATAGGTTTCTTAGGTGAAGCAGGGACACCTATCATCCAGACAGGAGTTCCTATTACTTGCATTAAACTACCAGGTTTAGAGCATTTTCCTAGTAATTAGGCTGTGTTCACACATGACATTTTTGCTGTGTTTATCTTGCCAATTTACCATCATTTTAGCTACGGTAAAATTGAGCTATCATGATTTATGAAATTGCGATTAAACGGCACCATTTACGTAGCAACTTCACTGAAATTGCAACAATATTGCTGCAAAAGCACATCAAAAATGCCATGTGGGAACACAGCCTTTAAAACATAGAAGATTGCAGAAAATGAGCATCTGGTCCATCTACTCTGCTTCTTTATTAAAATCTCCATTAGAGGAGACCAATGACGGTTTGTTCTAGCCTCACCACATCAGAATAAGACCTCTTAAGGACCACCATGAAAGACATCAGTGGTCATTAAAGCTTTTATGTCAATATGAAAAATAAATTTGACAGGTCAGACATGATAAAAAGTTTGATCGGTGAGTGTCTCAGTGCTGAGGCCCCCAATAATGGCTCCATCATACTGCATGTGAGGAGCTCAGCACTCCTTATAGGAGATGGGTTCTATTAGTCTATGGAGCTCGCCACCTGCAACATAATTGATTGAGTGATGATCTAGGCCAGTGCTTCTCAATTCCAGTCTTCAGGCCTCACCAACAGGTCATGAAGTTTCGTAAACGGACAGGTGCACTTTAAAGAACAGCAGTTTAGATTGGTTGGGGTGCAGAGACCCTTAGTCAGTTACAGACTCTGTGCACAATTTGACTGATTACAGGCTTTTGCCTCCATTTTAGTCTATGTAGCTTGTTTTCTGTAATCGGTCGCACTGTGTGCCAATTTGGGGTTTTGCTTCACCCAGCTGTAAATAACTATTGGTGTGTGTGTGTGTGGGGGGGTCCTCACTGAGACCCCAACTGATATAAACTTTTGCCATTAATTTGTGCCATGTCAAATGAAAGGGAAAAAAAGACATGGAAAAAGATCTGATCAAAATGACTAAATATTGCATAAAACTAAAGTTAATTTTAAGGCTAAAAAATGTGGCCTAATTGGCAGCATGGTTCTTTTGGATGGCCTGATATGAAACCGTCTATGGAAGCAAATGAGTGCCGATCAACTAGATTGGCATTGTTTGCAGTGCCTTTACATGGCACAACTAATCGAGCATCTGGGTGTTCGTGCAGCCATTTAAATAAATTATTTTTAATAAACATCGGGGGAGATTTATCAAACATGGTGTAAAGTGAAACTGTCTCAGTTGCCCCTAGCAACCAATCAGATTCCACCTTCCATTCCTCATAGACTCTTTGGAAAAAAAAGGTGAAATCTGATTGGTTGCTAGGGGCAACTGAGCCAGTTTCACTTTACACCATGTTTGATAAATCTCCCCTATGATTTTTAGGTCTGCTCAAAAGAGGCAATCACTCGACAAGCAGGCATTTACCTGCTCCTCAGCTGATCACTGACACTTCTCCTAGTAACTCTTGTTGCAGAGAACTGGCCAATGTAAAAGACTCGCTTGTGGTAAGGGGAATGGGGGGCGGACAAGTCAGCAGAATGGGGCCCTAAAATTCCTGATGGCAGCCCTGCCCCTCAATATAAGATAATACCCCTTAAAGCCTCTTAAAACAATTTTTTAAATCTATTTATACCCTTATAGAGAACATAATAAAAACCCTACTTTCACCTCACTGATCTCCCCGGTTCTTACTGTGGCTTTTTCTGGTCACTCCTGAACATTCTCATTGCCATTTCTCAGGCACTGACTGCTCACTGGCTGCGGCGCTGTCCTGTCTCAGTCAGTGTTTGGCTGAGTGTGCTGTCCCAGAAGTGGCAGTGTGATCGTTCAGTGGGGGACCAGGAAAAACCTGAGGAAGATACCAGGTGAGGTAAGAATAGGATCTTTATTATGTTCTCTATAAGGGCAACAATATATATAAAAAACTTTTAATTAGCTTTAGTGGTGCAGGTAGTGTGATGGCATCATCACATTGCATGCACTGGGATGTGACATTGTCGGCTACACCTGATCATTTGTAGGGCACAGGCCTAGTGCAGCTACAGTGCAGAGTGGGGAGCTGGCAGTTATCTCCTCTGTGACTGTCCGGGGATCTGAGGCATGTAGCCCTGAAATCCCAGAGTGGGGGATGCAATGGAATATAGACAGCTTGTGTGGCTATGAGCCACCTGGGAGCCCTGCACCCAGTCAGCCCATATTAAAGGGGTTCTCCGGCAGGGGGGCTTTCTTCCAATCTGGCTGGGGAGGAGGTGGCTGAGGGCAACGGCTTCCACTCACCTCCCTGGTTCCAGCGGCGGGTCCCCTATCACGGTGCTCCGGTTCCCGCTGCCCAGCCACTTCCTGGTCTCTGACGCGGGCTCAAGACGTGAGGTTTCAAGTCAGCTCAACCAGTCAGTGACGGAGGCGGGATCCCACACACAGCTGATCCACGGCTGATCATTGCAGTTGTTTGTCTTTTAACATGTTGAAAGACAAACGACCCATACAGCAATGATTTGCTGCTGTTGCTCTGTGGAATAGGAGGCTGCAGACCGCTGCTATCTGCTATAGGCTGCCTGGATGATCAAGCGATCACCTGGGCAGCCCCCCCGCAGCTCAGGACCCTTCAAAGGGGGGCGGGCCCACCGGTGGCCCAGTCCGAGCCTGCCTATAAGCTATCCAACAGTATCAGTAGTTGGGAACATAAATTACAGCTGAAAGATTCCCTTTAAAGGGTTACTTTTGGTTAAAGTGAATGTATCACTAGGTATATCGCTTTGTGTTTTTTTACATGCTTTAAGCAAATACTAAATAAATGCAGCCCAAGAAATTTTATAATATATCATATATCTTGTCATACGGAAACACTTAATTCTCCTCTTATCAAGCTTCTTGATGAGGTCTCCAGAGCAGAAAAATTCCATTCAAAAGTTATCTTCTAATGGCCAGAAATCTGGCTGATAACTTTTTCTCTTGTCAATTCGACATATTCCTGTCACTGTCAGCACTGATCAGACATCATGAGAGACATGCCCTATTAGTAAGGAGAAATAGTAACACCCAGAATGTATTCACATATGTCCAGGAAAAATAATAAAGGAATTGCATAATGCAGATATCTAAGAACGGGAGTGCTGGCATTGATATTAAATGGAAATACAAAGCTCTATTAAAGTAACGTCACAGACTTGTCCATAGTTTTCAGAGGGGTCACTAAAATGTTACTTGACCTTCACATATGTTTCATGGGAAATTCAGAAAAATAGGTGTGAAGGAGGCCTAACATTTTTTGTCACCAAATGTTATTTTAAAAAAGGTACTGTATTCCCATCTCATTCAATTATAACAAGCAGATCAATTGTGGTCTGATCACTGGGACCCCAACCAATCCCCTGAATTTGTCCCCGAAACAAATAGAATGCATCGCTGATGGACAAAAAGAAGCCCTCCTTAAAAAATTACTTATGGAACACTGAAATGTTATGTTTCTTGCTAACCAACAAGGGTCTAGCATGGGGAATGTCATGTGTGTGAATGTGATTGGTGGGGGTGAAACCATGTGATAACTTGGTAGTCCCCATGGTTGCAAAAAATGGTCAGCTTTACATCAAGCTTTGCCCTGATGATGACTAAAGGCCCTTTTACACTGGGCACTTATCTGCTAAATCAGGCAGAATCAGGCAGATATCACCCAGTGTAATAAAGACGATAATCAGCTAAGTTGCTTATCATCAGTTGATAGTTGTTTTCAAAATGTCTGAAAATCACTGGCTGTGGTGCTTTCCCGTCTCTGCCATTGATTGGTTGAGTGTCCTGTCACTGCGGAGACAGAATTGTAACTTATGGATGGGGTTGCAGGGAACGGAGAATCAAAGCAGGAGGACACCTGAGCATGATAAGCAACTCATATTTTATATACATACCCCTTTAAAGCAAGGGCTGCACAGACATCATTCGACAATGATGTCCGTGCAGGCCTTGCCGCACAATAATGGAGCTGTATAATAGGCTCTGTAAACAAGTGCTGATCTAGCAAATCGATGCCCATTTATCCAGCATATCAAGTCGAGTAATACAGACCTTAGTCTAAAGACAATATCAGACCAGTGTTCTTCAAGCTGTCCTGCACAGAGACAACGTACAAACAGAGCGAAAGGAAAACAAAAAATGCTTTTTAGCTACAATGTTGGTATTTGCTTTAAGCACAGACTGGAAAAAGCAAAGATTAAATTAGGCATGTTTAATTGCCTTGTATGTACACAGAAAGAGGCGGATATTGGATTTCTTCAAACAGGACATTTATTTATATTTCAGATTGCTCATGCCATTAAAAGGGTGTTATGAGATATGCCATTTCAATTTAGCCATGGGTTTATACCAGTCATTTGTCAGCCCTTTGTCTTTGTCACGCTACGTTTGCAAAGCAATTGAAATTGGATATTTAAGACTGTATAAAACAGGAAGACTGTTGTGAGACCGTATCTCTTTAATAAAGGAAAACGTTTAACCCTTTTATCATCAGGGTGGCAAAGCTGAAGCTGAGTTTTGGAAAAATTTTAGACCCGTCCCTTAAATTAGGGGAAATGTAAATCAATTTACATAAGTGTGAGGATAGAAAAACTGAAATTAAACTATTTTATTGAGGTGGCACTAGAATTTTTACTTTACCTTCATGGAAATATATATGTGATAAGAGAAAAAAGTACTTTGTCTCATGGAAAAAAAAAAAAAAAAAAAAAACCATATCCATGAGTATTGTAAATCAACCCTCTTTAGCAGAGAGGTATAACACATATGTATATTGTAGTATATTATGAACAAACAATATTATAGAGGTCTAACTCTCCAAAAAGGACCACAGTAAAAACCTTAACCCCTTAAAGGCTGAGCCAGTTTTTATTTTTGCGCTTTAATTTTTTTCCTCCTTGTGTTTAAAAGGCCATAGCGGTTGCATTTTTTCACCTACAGACCCACATGAGTCCTTATTTTTTGTAACACCTACTATACTTTGCAATTACAGACTTAATTTGTCCATAAAATATGCTGTGAAACCAGAAAAAATGATTTGTGCAGTGAAATTGAAAAAAAAAGGTGCAATTCTTTTTATTTTGAGGGGTTTCATGTTTACGCCACTCGCCCTAAGGTAAAACTGACATGTAATCTATGTTCCTCAAGTGAGTACGATTACAATGATATGTAACTTGGATAACTTTTATTTTTTATTTTTATTTATTTAACGGCTTTTAAAAAATTAAAACCTTAAAAAAAACTAAATGTGTTTAAAATGGCTCTATTCCTATTGTTATAATACTTTTATTGTTTAGTCTATGGGGCTGTGTGAGTTTTTTTGTGCCATGATCGGTACATTATTTCGGTACTTTGTTTGCGTATATGCGACTAGATCACTTTTTAATAATTTTTTTTCTGGATTTGATGTAAACAAAAATGTGCAATTTTGCACTTAGGCAGGTTTTTGGGCTTACGCCGTTTACCATGCAAGATCAGGAGTGTAATAATTTAATAGATTGGGTGATTACGCACGTGGCAATACCAAATATGTTAATTTTTTTTTATTTATTTTTATCTATAAAATGGGAAAAGGGGGGTGATTTCAACTTTTATGAGGGAGGCAATTTTTTATTAGTACAAAAAAGTTGTTTTTTACACACATTAATTAGAAGTCCCCCTGGGGGACTTCTAATACAACTACACTGATCTATCATATAGATCAGTGTTGTATACCTAAGGGTCCATTTACACTGAAAGATTATCTGACAGATTATCTGCCAAAGATTTATAGCAAGGTCATAAAGGAAAGCCTGCGATTTCTCCTATTTTCAAATCCATTCCTAGTTTTGGCTTCAAATCTTTGGCAGATAATCTGTCAGATAATCTTTCTGTGTAATGGACCCTAATGCAGCACTAATCCATTAGATTAGTGCTGTATTAGTCTGGTCTGCAGCAGACCAGATACATCAATTGCCAAGCTAGGATCAGCATCATTCTGCGCCTGCTAATACAAATGGTCCCCGGGTGCACATAACAACCGGGGTCCATGCACTGCAGAGAGCTCTCAGGCCGGGAGTCCTCTCTGCTTACCCTTAACGGCCGCAAGATGAGTATACTCGTCCTGGGTCATTAAGTTAAGAGGTTAAGAAATATAAAAACAAATGCAAAAACACACCAAAAAAAAGTTCTTTTTTCCACCTTCTTTTCATATTTCCTGGACAGTGTCAGGGCCAATCTAGCTGTGTGTTTTTGTACATTTATTCAATCAATAAGCCCTAATGTTCTTCTTGAATATCCACTTCAGCTGAATTCACCTTTGGCATAATTCCCTTGGCAGACCTTGAGGACCCTCCAGACATGGGAGGTCTATTAGATCTGCATTGAACTGGTACTTGTGCCTGTTGTCCCTTTGCACGCTTAGCTGAGTCTGCTTAGCACAACATCACTGCAGCTGTCTGCTGCCATCCTTTTACTTCTTAAATGCCTAATTTAACTCACCACACCTCTGTTAGTGTTAATGTGCATCGCATCGATGATTAAAGGTCTAATTAAAAGGCGAAATTCCGGTTTAACTTTAATCAATTTGTACACAGCAGATCGAGTATTTTCATTTCGTTTTGGAGATTCTATTAAGCTCATAAAGTCATAACTGTCAAACACGAAGCGGCTAATTACACATCCATGAACAATGGTTAAAATAATTACCAGAGGTTTATTTTGTTTTGTTTTTTAAAGTGGATCCACATACCATCTTGTCTTGGAGCATTTCACTGGTGACATAGAAGATAAAAGAGGAAATAGCAAAGTCTCTGTTATTACAGAACCTACACTTCATTCTGGAATTCTGAGAACAGGCTTGCAGAATGAAAAGAAAGTCCCCAAACAAGTTAGATTAGTTGAATGTCTCCATTCTTTGCCTTAAAATGAACTTTCCACCACTATGTATTGCATGTGATAGGATATGTTAATCATACAACTAATTATATTTACACTATCTACAATTTGCATATGTTTTTAGATTGTATTAGGCCCATATTATAGTTATAAACATTAATAAAACCATCTGTAAGATGTTTAATTGGCTGACTGAGTAACATTTTTCAATCCTGTTATTGTAAGAGGACCTCAAACAAAGTGAGAATCTGATATTTGCATTTCCCCTTTGTATGCACTTGATAACCCTTGGGTCAATTGCCCACCCACTGAGGAAGGTACAACTCATGTTCTCAAAACCTAGTAGAAAAAGGGGTGGTATCAACCACATTTGGGCTCTCACTCTCCAAGAGCCACCTAACCATTATATGGCCTACTACCATGGCTCGCATATAAATTCTATCCCATAAATTAATGTAATCACACCTTTTGAACCCTAATGTCTATTGTGTGATTGACTAACATTGCGTTACATAATATTACTAGTAATAGCTAACTTTCTGCACAGCTGGCTTATCTTGCAGAGATTTCCTGGTGGACTAGACCTATGTCTACTACTCCTTCCTGCAGTTTTCATTCTGACCACTAGGCCTAAAACTAGGCTGAGATTTTTTGTTCTGTACAAATGACTTTCTAGCACGGTCCTCCTTATCATGACAGAAAGCAGTTCAGTGAAAGGTGACCCCAGTATATCGCCTCCCCCTCGCAGTGGAATGACGTTGCATATGTCACAAAGCATGTCCCAAAACTCCAGGTCAGATTTTAAATACATTTCCTTTGGAGTGTGGATTCAATGACACTTCAGGCATATTGCCATAAAGCATCAAAATAGTAACAGTTTTATACAGTAAGCAAAGGCAGGGAATAGGGATATGTTTTTTTATGATTAAATTCAATGGAGATATTTTTTCAGACTACTGTAGTATCAATAACCCTGTGGGTCAGGGGTGCCTTTAAGGCAAACCTAAGAGGACTCTTGTCCAGACAAATTGGAAAACTAAGAGGAAAATTGGGTAGAGTTGAATCAGAAGCTAGGGATAAGTGGACTGTCTGGAGGCAGAATAAAGATACAGCAATATGGGCCCAAATGTTTGCATGCTTTTAGGGGAAAAAGGCCAAGAATATTTAGTTTTTCTTTAGACAAAGGTGTGATTATAAGGAGGTGCGGGAAGATAGTATTCTGAGAAACTTGCTAATATGATAAGAGCACATAAATTATTGGCATGAGTTCAAATATTATTGGCATGATTCGGTCTGCTCAAGGTGAAAGGTTATGGGTCAACACAAAAATCTAGAGATTTCTAGGAATGCTTTAAACAGTATAACAACTTAAAAAGGAACTTAAAAGACACTAAACTGTCCCCATATCTTCAAACCTCTAGCTCATATGTTTGCATTTGATAATATTCAAATTAATAGATTCATCGACAACTGGGAGGTCTCCAGCATCCAGTGTTAAAGGGATTTGAACCAGTTAGTATGAGCAGTAGTACAGCAAATCTAGCTGTGTGATCTTGTGAAACTTGCAAATCTCACAAGAGTAGCTGATAGGAATGCTGAAATATAGAATGAATGAAAATCATTAAGAATTTCACCAAAAAGATCAGATTTGTCCAAATCCAATTTTCTCGTGATTCACTTCATGCTTGAGCAGGAATTCAAACCTCACCTCCTTAAACTATTGACGGCCCAATAGTGAAAATAAAAACAGACACAAGTGACCAAGGTATGTGCCGCCAGCTTGCTAGGCTTCAGGGGGTGATAAATTTAAAGGACAACTCCGGCGAAAAAATTTTTTGGCTTATTTAACACACATTACAAAGTTATATAACTTTGTAATGTGGTTAAATACCCGGTCTGGCCCCCTTCCCCCACTTTCCGACCCCCGACCCCCCACCCCGGAAGTTAAAGAATATATACATTACCTATTACGGTCGTCACGGTCCTCTTCTCTGGTGTCGGGTGATGTCAGAGCTGGGGGCGGTCCGGGTCTTCTTCCTCCTCGGCGTCTTCATTGAGAGTGAATGGGAGAGAAAAGGCTGCTGGTGCACATGCGCACCAGCAGCCTTTTCATTGGCTGGAGCGCATCACATGGCTTCCAGCTTGCTCAGCCCTGATTGGCTGAGCTTGCTGGAAGCCATGTGATGCGCTCCAGCCAATGAAAAGGCTTCCGGTGCGCAAGCGCGCTGGCAGCCTTTTCTCTCTCATGGACCCGGAAGAAGGAGACATCGCTGGACGGCGGACGGCGGTGACGGTGAGGCGGACGGCGGGCGAATGGAGTGGCGATCGTCACCGGAGGGATGGTGAGTATGGTGTCTGTGTGTGTCTGTGTTTTTTTTTTGAAGGGGGTCCCGCCGGAGTTGTCCTTTAAAATGAATATGACATTTACTATAGGTTGACTTGAAAAGTTAATGCCCAGGATTTGATTTCCATCAGTGTGATCCTCACTAGTACAACATAAGGGTTAAAAAAAGAGAATGCGTCCACTTAAAAAAAAAAAAAAACTTTCATTTTTGCTGAATTATAATCGAAGTCAATAGAATGCATAGACGTCAATGGAATGCCATAGTGTATTAAATAACTAATGTTGTTTGCACGGATGTCAAATTATTGGTCATGACAATTATTTATGGACGTTATTTTGCAAACAACAGACGCTATTTTTAGTTGTTCACCAATTTTTTTTTCCACTGTAAATTCAATGGACCTTCAAAAAAGAACCACACCCTGAACTAGAATATTGTACCCAACAGCCGTCATTGTAATAAAGTGTTACTGACGTCATTTGTTACTCAAAATGACGGATGTCATTGTGAGAGAAAAAAAGAAAAACGGACATTGGAAAACATCATGTGACCATAGCCATGAAGTTGGGCTGTGCACTAGACAGCTGTTCTTATTGTATACACATAAATGTCACTACAAGTGGGCTTAACATTTACAGATCATGCTGCTATCAGTTACCATGCTCTGTATTTTTGTATTTCCTGCTTCCTACAGTATGCATCAAGATTATTCCACAATATATACTGTACCTCTGGCAGAGGTCTCCAACATCTGTCTGTATGGGCATACAGCAACATAGGTTAACCTTTGACTCCTGTTGGAATAAAAATGTATGCTGCCCATATATGCTTTCTTTCTTTTTTTATCCCTAGGATAGGACGTAGCAAAAGTGTAGCAGACTGTTTAGCTGGGTGAATGGGGGTCTACATTTGGCGTGTGCACTGGGAGCAATCCTGACACATATATCACATAAAACACAAAAAATAAAAATGGAATGTGAACAGACCCTAATATTACCTAAAGACGACCTGTCAGCCTTGTCTGATTTTAGTGCAGTTCCTTGTTAGACATTTTGGCTCCAACATTCTGATTACCATCTTGAAGATTACACAACATTGTAACTAATGGTTAGTCATAGACTAGAATGCAACATGTCTATTTTCTACAAATTTTGAAAAAAAAGGTTGAAAAGTAGTTCTGGAGACTATCCTCAAAGACACGGCTTTATCCAGATTTGAGCACCTGAATGGCATGCCTTAAGAATAGCAACAACTCATTTGTGACCCCTGGTGTGACCTCGAGGGATGTTTTACATAATTACTGAATTTTTGTTTATTTAAAAGAAATGTTTGCTTATTTAGTATCTACTTGAGTGGAACCTCTGTTTGTGTATGGCAAGGATACTTTCTTTATTTTTGCACCTATTTGAATATATCAACCTGTGCAAATGGCTCTGATTTCTTTCGTTCATCACAAATTTTTTCCCCCACATTTTTTTTTTTTTTTTTTAAAGATCAGATCAGTAACTGACAAGAAAACAGTACCAGTGTTCACACTAAGTAAAAAATGAAAAAAGGAAAAATTCTGAAGTCTATGAATGACAGACGCAAATTGAGCTGTGTATTAAATAATGGACTTTGTGGGGACGTCAAAATAATGATCATGACAATTATTCACAGATGTTATTTTTTTAGTCATTCACACACACAGTTTTTCCTTTTTTCACCATCCTTTCACCATCTTTTCAATCAAAGACACAGCGAAAGGGCAGTCATTCCACCTGAACTAGAGTAATATTCCAGTGGCCCTCATTTCACTGACAGCTGCGGAAGCATGCTAAACCACAGACATTAGTTGATACTCAAAACAACGGCCGTTGTTTTAAGTATCAAACAACGGCCTAAAAAGAGACGTCTAAACAGTAAAGTAAACATAGTCTAAAAGGATATACAATATTTTTTGCCTATAGGATGCACTAAACGACAGGATGCACCAATATTTCGAAGCATCAAATGTGTGAAATAGATTGTTAGTGTACATTTCCTACATTGAGTTGATATGATACTGTAATGTATAAAAACATAAAAAATAGAACACTTAATCATATTAGTACCAAAGTTCCTCATCACATTTGCAAACTTAAAAGCCATTATTTTCAGAAACTTTTAAAATGCCATCAGGCACATTAAAGGTGCCTTTACACACATCGGATCCGCAGAGGATTTCATGTCCTGCTGAGAACCCATGAAGCAAGGCAGAGCAGGAAGGAGGTGATGTATGCCGGGGGTTAACTGTGTGAAGGCACACTACGGGGTCCATTTAAACAGAAAGATTATCTGACAGATTATCTGCCAAAGATTTGTAGCCAAAGCCAGGAACAGACTATTATCAGAGATTATGTCATAAAAGAAAGACTGAGATTTCTCCTCTTTTCAAATCCATTCCTGGCTTTGGCTTCAAATCTTTGGCAGATAATCTGTCAGATAATCTTTCTGTGTAAATGGACCCTAAGGCTAGGCTCACACATTGTATTTTATTAGTAAATAACGGACGCTGATTGCAATGGCCTCAGCGTCCGTTCTTTACTGCAGAGTCAATGCAATGCTGCCTGCTGTGTTCACATATCGTTATTCTAACGCTCATTCTAACGCCATACATTGCATTGAGGTGAATGGCTAATTGATTTGCAGGCACACCCAACGGTGCCCGCAAATGAATTGTGAAAAAAGTATGTTCCTGCACCCGATACAGAGGTACTTCACTGCTCATTGGAAGGGGGTGTCAGAGAGTGTGTATAGGTCCAGCCTCTACCAGATTGTATCGTACAGCCCCCCAAAACTAGTGGGTACTACATTGTATTGCTGGGATTTGTAGTACACCTGCATAGAACTTCACTGCTCATTGTAAGGGGGTATCACAGAGTGTGTATAGGTGCAGCCACTACTGGATTGTATCCCACAGACCCCCAAAACTAGTGGGACCCCAAGTATTTTTCCTGATTTCTGTATTTCATACGCATGGTCTATCTGAGTTCACAACTGCTTGCACAGAGTAAGGCTGGGTTCACACTACGTATATTTCAGTCAGTATTGTGGTCCTCATATTGCAACCAAAACCAGGAGTGGATTAAAAACACAGAAAGGATCTGTTCACACAATGTTGAAATTGAGTGGATGGCCGCCATTTAATGGCAAATATTTCTGTTATTTTAAAACAACGGCTGTTGTATTGAAATAATGGCCGTTATTTACTGTTATATGGCGGCCATCCACTCAATTTCAACATTGTGTGAACAGAGCCTTTCTGTGTTTTTAATCCACTCCTGGTTTTGGTTGCAATATGAGGACCAAAATACTGACTGAAATATACGTAGTGTGAACTCAGCCTGATTAAGGTGGTTTCAAAGAGTGTGTATAGGTGCAGCCACTACTGGATTGTGTCCCACAGACTCACGGGGTCTCATGGTAGACCGATATTGAAACCGCAGCAGTGTGAACAGGTGATCACGTGGATAGGGGATAATGTGTCCAGTAACTTATCCACCACCCAGTCTTTCACGCAGTCCAGCCACGCTACCCAGGGGAGTGGAACCCTTGCTCCAGCAGCTCAGCTTCCTTCCCCACAGCCTGGCCCCTCCAGGGAAAGAAGGGATACAGATCCACCACCACCACCACCACCATGCTCCCAGGAACTCTTTTCTGGACCCTTCCCTGAGTCTGAGCTTATTTATTACAAATTTATTACAAATTCGGAAGACTGCACAGTGTTTTGCTCATTCTGGAAAGATGAAGCTCAGTGATACACAACTCTGAAAATTGTCCAAAGGTTGCGGCAATATCTTTCTCCTTAATGGTGCGTTCACACCTACAGGATCTGCAGCTGATTTTCTGCAGCAGATTTCAGTTAAATAACTGAACACAGCATCAGATTTGATGCTGTGTTCAGTTATTTAACTGAAATCTGCTGCAGAAAATCAGCTGCAGATCCTGTAGGTGTGAACGCACCCTAAGAGTGAATTATTGGTTTTGTCTGCCCATTCCCTGCCACATGGGCCTGCAGATCCTTGCAGTGTAAGGAGATACATACTCTTATGGCTGTGAAGGGGCAGAACATGGCAGAAAATTGCCTTTCAAAAACAGGGGAAATAAAATGAAGGAATCTGACCTTGCCCATCTTTCCAAATGAAATATGAGAAGGATCTTAAAAAATGCACCTGTTTCTTTTATTACCAAATAGTGCTACAATGAACAATACAAACTTTGCTGTCTAATTCTGTGTTTGTCTCTCTCACTCTTTTAAACCGAGTGGTATGCTTTGTCAGTATTCTGTTCTTAAGTGTGTGTCAGTATACAGACCTGTGTGTGTCTGTATACAGACCTGTGTCTGCTGGAATAAAATGATAACAAAACAAAAGAGGAAAAAGGGGAAAAAAATCAGACCCTTCTCAAACTAAAGAAACAAATAACAATTCTAGTTGTTGGGCAGCACATAATTTACTATGGCAGGACCTCAAGTGATGATCCCTTTGCATGAGACAATTGCCAGTTCCTCAAGGAATTAAAACCTGGATGCCAGAGCCACATCACTACAGTCAAAGTCAAATTGAAAATCAAAACAGCAGTGGGGGGAGAGTTGCAGGGAATGTTACTCCAACTGCTACAGTCAAAGTCAAATTGGAAATAAAGCCTCCATGTTGGCTACTGCTGGGCCTTAACTGGCATCCAAGTTGACTACTGCTGGGCCTTAACTGGCATCCATGTTAACTACTGCTGGGCCTTTACTAGCATCCATGTTGACTACAGGTGTGCCTGCCCTTGCCTCCATGTTGGCTACTGCTGGGCCTTAACTGGCATCCATGTTGACTACTGCTGGGCCTTTACTAGCATCCATGTTGACTACTGCTGGGCCTTTACTGTCATCCATGTTGACTACTGCTGGGCCTGCCCTTGCCTCCATGTTGACTACTGGTGTGCCTGCTGGGCCTTTACTGTCATCCATGTTGACTACTGGTGTGCCTGACCTTGCCTCCATGTTGGCTACTGCTGGGCCTTAACTGGCATCCATGTTGACTACTGCTGGGCCTTTACTAGCATCCATGTTGGCTACTGCTGGGCCTTAACTGGCATCCATGTTGACTACTGCTGGGCCTTAACTGGCATCCATGTTGACTACTGGTGGGCCTTAACTGGCATCCATGTTGACTACTGCTGGGCCTTTACTGGCATCCATGTTGACTACTGGTGTGCATGCTCTTGCCTCCATGTTGACTACTGGTGTGCCTGCCCTTGCCTCCATGTTGGCTACTGCTGGGCCTTAACTGGCATCCATGTTGACTACTGCTGGGGCTTAACTGGCATTCATGTTGACTACTGCTGGGCCTGCCCTTGCCTCCATGTTGGCTGCTGCTGATCCTGCCTTGCCTCCATGTTGACTACTGTTGCTCCTGCCTGGCCTCCATGTTGGTTACTGTTGCTCCTGCCTGGCCTCCATGTTGGTTACTGTTGCTCCTGCCTGGCCTCCACGTTGGCTACTGCTGCTCCCGGCAGTTCTCTGTGTACTCAATGCCATGCAGTGTCTGGCCTAATTTTTGGGAGGCTCACTTGCTTCCTCACTCACTTTTAATGGTTCTCTGTGTGCTCACTGCCATGCTAGGTCTGGTATAGTTTTTGGAAGGCTGACTGGCTACCGCTTCTACCTTGTTCACTCTGTCCTCACCGCCATGCTTTGTCAGGCTGAATTTTTGGCTGGTTCATGATATGCTACCTCTGTTTTAATGGTTCCCTGTGTTCTCACTGCCATGCTGTGTCAGGCTGAGTTTTTGTCTGGTCCATATGCCTACCTCTGTTTTAACCAGGCTGTTGCACAGAATTAGGCATAATGGTGCCATTAGGCAGCCTCAGAGGCATGCATACATGCTGCCCCTGCTGTTTCCTGTCCATTTCAGTGGTGTTTCCATCATTTTCTGAGGTTGACAGGTTTTCACACGAGCTTTCCCCTTCCGAACTTGGGTCCCCTGCAAAAATGCTCGAGTCTCCCATTGACTTCATTGGGGTTCGTTACTTAAAATGAGCACTCGAGTATTGTGAGATATTCGTCTCGAGTAACAAGCACCCAAGCATTTTAGTACTCGCTCATCACTAGTAACCAGCTATTGAGCGGGCATCACTGAAACCTTTACCCGGGCAGATTATCAGACAAAGGAGCATTTTTTTTTAGCAATGCTCCTTGCCAATAATCAGCAAAATTAGACAGGATTTACTTATCTGTCCCATTATGTTTAATAGGTTTGGGCCAATTTACTCCAACTCAATGTCTATGAAGCAAAACTGTGGTATCCCACCACTGGTGTTGCCTAAGGTTACACCCTTCGCAAAAGTCTGTACTCTAACTAAACTGTGGTGATGAAGCAGAACCTAAGTTTTGCCACAAGATGTCGCTATTGTATGTAACGGTACTTATGTTTTGCACATCTGTAGGTAACCAAAGGGTTATTATTGTGTATTGTGATTTGTACACCAATGAGGACCTTCTCTTTTCTCTTCCTGTCTCTGAGCTCCTTTCTTCTGTGCTGTTCTTCTCCACCACTCACAGGGATTGTAGGAAGTTGTTACATGGGAAGATAAAGTACACGTCCACACTAGTCAGTCTTAGCCACGTTTCTGAACAGAGAGGAAGCAAGACAAGTTGGTCCCTATTGTGGTCCAGCTGGGCCCTGGCTTTGCCAGGTCCCCACTCCAGAGCTACACTCAGTAAAGTCATAGTCTAGTGGTTGAGCAGAGCAGATGTATATGGGAGACTTAGTCACCAGTTTCGTGAAAGCAGCACTTCTACACACTATGCAGTGTTAAGCTACTCACGGGAGAGGAAGTAAGTAAGAGAAACCCCCAACCCACTCCAAGAACCAGTCTAAAAGAGCAGAATAGTATCATGATAACAAGAAGAACTGATCCAGATAGAGCAAAGTTGCTAGAGGCCTATGTACTTTATCTCACAGTGCGGGTGTCACCAGGGAACCTTGGCCACTCTGCTCATCCCAGGTAACAGGGTCTGGGGCCTGTGTCACCCTCTAGGAAGGGTCGCCAGAAATTGGTGGGCAATAGGTGGTGAAAAAATCAGAAGTCAAAACACAGGCACAAGTAAAAGTCTTCTCATAAGTCTACAGTATTCTACTTCTTCTTCTTTCAAAGTCCTGGCAGAGCACACTTCTACACTGGGTTGGGACTCTCACGACACACTCCTCTCCTCTACTCTGAACATGCAGTACCAACTCCTTTCCACAGTTCAACACTCCCAGCACAAACTCCTCTCAGCTACTCACTGTTCTTAGGCTCTAAAGGGCCTAAGTACAGTTCTTGTCTTGTCTAGTCAACAGTCCGCTATTAACTGCTGAATAAAGTATCCTCTCAGTAAAGAAGATTCATTTATGCTAACGGGACTTCTTCAAGCACCTACACAGTAGAAACCACATCCTTGGGTTATCTCCCCCTTTCTGTGAATGGAGGTACCAATAGTCTGGGTGAGTCAAAACTCCACTCCGGACCACTTTTGATATTTGCCCAAGGGCCCCCCTCACAGCCCAGCAGGTCACCGACCACAGGGTAAAGGGTATACCTAGCCTCCCTAAACTAAAAACAGCTGTGCCCCCACACCTGTGTGCCCAAACGGCCCTGGTGTCATGACCATCAGTATACCATCTGGCTAAGTTATATTCCGACCGACCACCACAGAAGTGGCGCCACACTTTACCATCTAGCAAGGGACCGGTCGAGCATACACCAAAAAACCAATTGTTTACTTCTAAAACCATGGTGATTATATCAATTTTGCATATATGAATATTCCTGTCCTGTGGCTATCTTGGATCTGAATTACAAAAATGTGCAAGAAAACATGGTTCCTCTTTGTAACTTTGTGAGTGGACTATGTAACTATGTATGTAGAACAATGGAATAAGAAAAATTTTTCTTGATTCCAAATGTCGAAATCAGAATGAATCCTTGAATGAATGTCCTACCTCCATAAATCTATAAACCTCCATAAACTTGCCAGAACTGGCATATTAGGCTTTGCAGCTACAATTCATACAGCGGGTACAAAGCTTTGTAATGACAAGAGCTAACGGTAAATAAGTGGCATTAAAAGGGTCTCACTCTCTGCTAATTCCCCAAATCGCAACCAACTTCATGGATCTGCCAACTTCACTGATCAACACCCACACAGGTCAACCTACCAGTTACACTCAGGCCACAGGGTGCTTACCCCTGCACCTAACAAGTCACCAACATCTTTGTTCCCAGGGACTGATGTTAAAAAGATTGGGTCTAGTTCTCAACAACCCAGACTTGGTGCCTTCTCAGTCTCATACCTCCTAAACTGACCTTTTACCAGCTGACAATATGCTCAGCCCCATCCAACTAGGTGACAAGCCTCTGCTGCAGCTAAGACTCTTTAATCCCAAACCAGCAACCGGTGCCACGTTCCTTTTTTTTCAAACCGCCGCTTGATTCCCGAGCACAGTGTTGGTCTATTCCTGAGCACCGGCTCGGCATGAAGCACTAAGGCAGGCCCGTCGGCCCCCAGTGTGACAATCTTCCCTCTACGCCCCCATGCCGGCGTCAGTCTGTTCACGTAAAAAACACAAAGCGATGTACCTAAAGCTTAGTATTCTTTAACATAATATAGGAACATATATTCAGCACCAGCATATGAGGTTGGAGGTATGTAACATGTGAGATTGGCCAAGTGACCTGAGGTTGAATCTAAAGTTTTTGTAAAATGAAATGTTTTTCTAGAGCGACGACAAGGTGATTTTAATGTTCTATCTGCTTTATTGATCCCCTGAGCGCCCTCTCCATGTTGCATAGCTATTTCTCCTTCTCTATATTCCAGAAGGAGGGACCAGAGTTTGCCAGTAGCACACATACATGGACTTTGTTTGTCTTAATTCTCTGGCCAATTAAAGTACATGCTTTTCTCTTCTGTGTCTGCTGAGTACCCTGAACTTAACTGAACTCAGTTGGCTGATGATTTACATGGTACAGTACTAGATGGCATGCTGAGGGAGATGGCGTTAATGATGCACAGCTTGGAAGGTACTACATACCTCCCAACTTTTGCTGAGAGGAAAGAGGGACAGTCACGGCAATGCACCGCACCCCCTATATCCACGCCCTCCCCATAACCACGCCCCCATAGCCACACCCTCATATCCATGTCACCTATTACCATTATATAAAAAACAAATATCACCACATCATGACTTATACCCCCAATACCATTACTACATAACATCCACTATATAAAGACCAGTATCTCCACTACACTGACCCAAATGGAGGTAGATACAAATGCTGCACGGGCTTCTTACACCACATACATGATTACAGTACAGCTACAGTCAGTGACTCACAGGGGGCGTCTTCTCTGATCGGAATTGCTCACTTTTTCTCTTCTTCTCCATCTGGTACAGTCCATCATGAAAACCACTTCTGGCAATACCTCGTCCCTGAAGAATCTGCCAGACAAATATTTTAGGCTTTTTGCTTTTGCACCATCCTCACCATCTATACAAAGTCCCCATCTATATTGCTCTGCACTGTAACAGTGCTCACTCTATGCCACCCTGTAGTGTTTAGGCCTACTGTGGACCCTCAAATAGTACTTAGGCCCCTCTGTGCCCTCATATAGTAGATACACCACCTCTGTGCCCTCATATAGTATATACGCCACCTCTGTGCCCTCATATAGTAGATACGCCACCTCTGTGCCCTCATATAGTATATACGCCACCTCTGTGCCCTCATATAGTAGATACGCCACCTCTGTGCCCTCATATAGTATATACACCCCCTCTGTGCCCTCATATAGTATATACACCCCCTCTGTGCCCTCATATAGTAGATACACCACCTCTGTGCCCTCATATAGTATATACACCCTCTCTGTGCCCTCATATAGTAGATACGCCACCTCTGTGCCCTCACATAGTAGATAAACCACCTCTGTGCCCTCATATAGTAGATACCCCACCTCTGTGCCCTCATATAGTAGATAAGCCACCTCTGTGCCCTCATATAGTAGATACACCACCTCTGTGCCCTCATATAGTAGACAAGCCACCTCTGTGCCCTCATATAGTTGATACCCCACCTCTGTGCCCCCCATAAGGAGATAAGCACAGGGGCACAGAGCTGGTGGAGATAAGCACAGTGGCACAGAGCTGGTGGAGATAAGCACAGGGGGCACTGAGAGCTTGTGGAGATAAGCACAGGGGCACAAAGCTGGTGAAGATAAGCACAGTGGCACAGAGCTGGTGGAGATAAGCACAGGGGGCACTGAGAGCTGGTGGAGATAAGCACAGGGGCACTGAGAGCTGGTGGAGATAAGCACAGGGGGCACAGAGCTGGTGGAGATAAGCACAGGGGGCACAGAGCTGGTGGAGATAAGAACAGGGGCACTGAGAGCTGGGGAAGGAGGGGGGATAAGCACAGGGGGCACTGAGAGCTGGTGGAGATAAGCACAGGGGCACTGAGAGCTGGTGGAGATAAGCACAGGGGCACAGAACTGGTGGAGATAAGCACAGGGGCACAGAGCTGGTGGAGATAAGCACAGGGGCACAGAGCTGGTGGAGATAAGCACAGGGGCACTGAGAGCTGGTGGAGATAAGCACAGGGGCACAGAGCTGGTGGAGATAAGCACAGGGGGCACTGAGCTGGTGGAGATAAGCACAGGGGGCACTGAGAGCTGGTGAAGATAAGCACAGGGGGCATTGAGAGCTGGTGGAGATAAGCACAGGGGGCACTGAGAAATGGTGGAGATAAGCACAGGGGGCACTGAGAGCTGGTGGAGATAAGCACAGGGGCACAGAGCTGGTGGAGATAAGCACAAGGGCACAGAGCTGGTGGAGATAAGCACAGGGGCACAGAGCTGGTGGAGATAAGCACAGGGGCACAGAGCTGGTGGAGATAAGCACAGGGGGCACTGAGCTGGTGGAGATAAGCACAGGGGGCACTGAGAGCTGGTGAAGATAAGCACAGGGGGCATTGAGAGCTGGTGGAGATAAGCACAGGGGGCACTGAGAAATGGTGGAGATAAGCACAGGGGGCACTGAGAGCTGGTGGAGATAAGCACAGGGGCACAGAGCTGGTGGAGATAAGCACAAGGGCACAGAGCTGGTGGAGATAAGCACAGGGGCACAGAGCTGGTGGAGATAAGCACAGGGGCACAGAGCTGGTGGAGATAAGCACAGGGGCACAGAGCTGGTGGAGATAACCACAGGGGGCACTGAGCTGGTGGAGATAAGCACAGGGGCACTGAGCTGGTGGAGATAAGCACAGGGGGCACAGAGCTGGTGGAAATAAGCACAGGGGGCCTGAGAGCTGGTGGAGATAAGCACAGGGGCACTGAGAGCTGGTGGAGATAAGCACAGGGGCACAGAGCTGCTGGAGATAAGCACAGGGGGCACAGAGCTGGTGGAGATAAGCACAGGGGCACTGAGAGCTGGTGGAGATAAGCACAGGGGCACAGAGCTGCTGGAGATAAGCAGAGGGGGCACTGAGCTGGAGGAGATACGCACAGGGGCACAGAGCTGGTGAAGATAAGCACAGTGGCACAGAGCTGGTGGAGATAAGCACAGGAGGCACAGAGCTGGTAGAGATAAGCACAGGGGCACACAGCTGGTGGAGATAAGCACAGGGGCACAGAGCTGGTGGAGATAAGCACAGGGGCACTGAGAGCTGGTGGAGATAAGCACAGGGGCACTGAGAGCTGGTGGAGATAAGCACAGGGGGCACGGAGCTGGTGGAGATAAGCACAGGGGCACAGAGCTGGTGGAGATAAGCACAGGGGCACATAGCTGGTGGAGATAAGCACAGGGGCACTGAGAGCTGGTGGAGATAAGCACAGGGGCACAGAGCTGGTGGAGATAAGCACAGGGGGCACTGAGCTGGTGGAGATAAGCACAGGGGGCACTGAGAGCTGGTGGAGATAAGCACAGGGGGCACTGAGAGCTGGTGGAGATAAGCACAGGGGGCACTGAGAGCTGGTGGAGATAAGCACAGGGGGCACTGAGAGCTGGTGGAGATAAGCACAGGGGGCACTGAGAGCTGGTGGAGATAAGCACAGGGGGCACTGAGAGCTGGTGGAGATAAGCACAGGGGGCACTGAGAGCTGGTGGAGATAAGCACAGGGGCACAGAGTTGGTGGAGATAAGCACAGGGGCACAGAGCTGGTGGAGATAAGCACAGGGGCACTGAGAGCTGGTGGAGATAAGCACAGGGGCACTGAGAGCTGGTGGAGATAAGCACAGGGGGCACGGAGCTGGTGGAGATAAGCACAGGGGCACAGAGCTGGTGGAGATAAGCACAGGGGCACATAGCTGGTGGAGATAAGCACAGGGGCATTGAGAGCTGGTGGAGATAAGCACAGGGGCACAGAGCTGGTGGAGATAAGCACAGGGGGCACTGAGCTGGTGGAGATAAGCACAGGGGGCACTAAGAGCTGGTGGAGATAAGCACAGGGGGCACTGAGAGCTGGTGGAGATAAGCACAGGGGGCACTGAGAGCTGGTGGAGATAAGCACAGGGGGCACTGAGAGCTGGTGGAGATAAGCACAGGGGGCACTGAGAGCTGGTGGAGATAAGCACAGGGGCACAGAGTTGGTGGAGATAAGCACAAGGGCACAGAGCTGGTGGAGATAAGCACAGGGGCACAGAGCTGGTGGAGATAAGCACAGGAGGCACAGAGCTGGTGGAGATAACCACAGGGGGAACTGAGCTGGTGGAGATAAGCACAGGGGCACAGAGCTGGTGGAGATAAGCACAGGGGGCACAGAGCTGGTGGAGATAAGCACAGGGGGCACAGAGCTGGTGGTGATAAGCACAGGGGCACAGAGCTGGTGGAGATAAGCACAGGGGCACTGAGAGCTGGGGAAGGAGGGGGGATAAGCACCATGCACAGCTGAGGGACACCTGACAGACCCCCCTCCCCGGAGCACTCACCACTGCTCTGCTCTCCCTCCCTCCAGGCTGATGCAGGTCATGTGCTTTGGACCCCGGCAGCCTCCTCCTCCGGCCCCAGATCTCTCTGCCAGGTACTGATGGTGTATAGGGGGCGCACCATAGACCTGTGATAATCCGGCCCTGGGAGCTATGGGGGAGAGAGCGGCCTCTTGTGGCCGGAGTCAGAATGACGCCTCCGGCCACAAGAGTTTTAGCAGAGCAGGAAGCTGATGTTTCCTGCTCTGCCAGTGTGCAGGGGGCGGCGGGACACACGGGGGCTGTACCAGGACAGCGGGACGTGACCCCAAAATCGGGACCGTCTCGCTGAATCCGGGACAGTTGACTGTCGGGAGGTATGGGTACTATGTGAGTAAGATGGAAAGAAGCAGCAGCATCATCACACATGTGCAGGCAGATTAACCCTGTGTGGAGTTTATGTGTAGATTGCACAAATGCACGCTCACCTAATTAGGTCATACATGTTAGGCACTACTCTAATGTGGGCTTGTAGGTATGTAAGGAGGGCTGATGTTGTCTACCTTCCTAATTTCCTAGATTTTCTTTTTTTGGGGGAGGGGGGGGGGGTTAGGAGGTTGTTTTTGGTAAATGAAGTGATTTACAAATATGTTACACCTATGTTACACCTATGATAAAAAAAAATGTAACACTTCATGCAGCTTTAGGCTATGTTCATACTACGTAACTCTCCGGACGTAGCGCGTTCCGTGAATAAGCGTACGTAGTTTACGTACAATAGAAAGTATACGATGTACGGCTGCACAGTTCACACTACGTGCGAACTTATGCCCGGATAGTACGCGACGCCGTAAAAAATGAACCAGACCATTGTTTGAGGACGAAATCGCCGTAACTTACGCCTGTAGCGTAACATGCGGTCCCGTACGTAGTGGCGATTTCTTCATTTTTCCACTTTTCTTTGCCAATCCAAAAGGTTCTGTGGGGTGTCCGGGGCTAGGCGAAGATTTCCAAGTAAAAGACCGCTGTCAGATCGCAACGTAGGGCGCTCGGGAAGCGTTAGTAGACTATGGGCGTAAGTTTGTGGTCCGTACGTAGCCGGCCGCAACTTGCGTAAATTCCCGGCCGGAGTTTAACACATATATGTCCGTCTGCGAAAATATGCGGCCGGACATATACTTAGTGTGAACATAGCCTTAACTGCATTATTTCATAGTGTCTCAGAATATATTATGGAATTAGTAAATTGTCAAATTTTGTTTGCTCTTTCACCTGCCGAGGAATAACCCCCACCCCCCCCATCAGCCACACTACTATCCAAAAAAAAACACTGCAGCATGAAAAGGATACACTTGACCCCTTTGGTTGTTGTGCAAAGGTCTTCAACCTATGAATCTATAACTGTTGCAAAACCATTCCCAGCATGTCATACGCTGCCCAAGCAGAATAGAAATAGTAATATCACAACTGCTGGAAAGACACAGGTTGGAGAGCTAGTAAAATCTAAACCAGCTATGCAAATACATAACAGTAACAAACTGTGAAGAATCAGGGTCCTTATGTATGAATACTAGTTGAGAGGAAGACTGGACATGTTTGCAAAGCAACAAATCACTGCTTTCATTTTCAATCTTTTGGGGGAAAATAAAATATGAAATTTGATAGGTTGCTATCCAGTTCTGCACTAGGTTTCTTACAGGAAGTCCAATAACCTTAGATTTTCTTGAGAACACTAGAGACAGGACGTCCATGTCCTCAGTAACCGTTGATTTAATTAATTGAAATGTAAAACAATGACATAAAATTTCCCTGAATGCATTATATTCTGCAAAGGTCGTGCTAACAAGGAATAATGGGGAATCTTAAATTAGCCATATTAGCTTAAGCTTCTTAGATGAAATAGAATACTAGTCACTTTTCTTTATTACATAGGAGAAGTTGTTCCTGCTGCAACATACACTGCATATGAACATCTTGCTTTACCTTGTTGCTTAAACTCATTTTGCAATAATTGCGAAGTTGAGTTACAAGCAGGTACCTCCGAGTCCCAAATGTTAATTAAAGGTCTAGACTCTGTGTCTCTGAACCTGCCTCTGGATATTTGTCCACACAGTTTCATACCTCAGCCACACAGACAGGAAAATTAGAAAAATGAGTAAATCCGCATGCGCCGCAGCCAAGCCTTTTTCAATTAGCGTGGTTGGAGCTTGCACAGGAGGATCTGCCACAGAGGAAGAGACAGATTATTTGCTGCCGTCTTTCACTGAGGTTTTCGGCCTGGGGCGATGACATGTAGCCATAATCAGAGCTCAGTTTTCCATTGCTTGAAGATTTCAATAAGGCTGTGCGATCCTGCTGTAGTTACTGCTGACAGCACACTATTATGTTGTTGGCAAAGTGTTGAATAACAAAAACAACTATAAGATGATAGAAATGTCATAAGCATTTAACAAAAAATTGACAAGTAAGCGGCGTTGTACTCCCGGACAAATGCTGCTCATTATTAGCATTACAATAAGCATTGGAGAAGTGTATAGTTATAGTTATATTAATTTCTATTAATCATAATAATTATCATCATTATTGTAAAAAATGTTGGTTAATACAGTATAAGGCTGGGTTCACACTGTATATTTCAGTCAGTATTGTGGTCCTCATATTGCAACCAAAACCAGGAGTGAATTAAAAACAGAAAGGATCTGTTCACACAATGTTGAAATTGAGTGGATGGCCATAAATCACAAATTGCAAATTGCAACTACGGCCATGATTAATGCGAAAGATACGTTGTATTTGAATGAATGGAATCCCGGTCGGAGTGTATACACATAGTATACACTCCTGTCGGGATTCCAATCGGCCACACGAAAAAAACCTGACAGGTCAGTTTTTTGCGCGGATGCTATTCATTGAATAGCGGCCGCACAGACCTGTCAGTTGACACAATGGAGAGTGTGGCCAGAGCTGCACTCTCCATTGTGTAGTGGTGAACTGGGATGCAGGCACACATGGATGCGCCCACACCCCAACTCAACAGAAATGAAGATCATCCGGCCGGTACTGCGGCCAGGATATCTTCACTGACACCGGTCGTTCAGTAACAGCTAAGTTACAGAAACGATTGTTTGACTGTCAGTTATCTCTCTGGTGACTGTCTTCCCCATACACAGGAATGTTTGTCTGAGCCAAGTGTTCCTGTATTCTCTTTGGGGGTGGGAGGGGGTAATTTCAAGTGACTTTCAGGATAAGTTTTTGTGTGTGTTCAGCATAAGTAGCACTTTATCTCACCATTATATAACTTGTATATGACATTGTCCTGCAGATTTCTGCTCTGCAGGCTCCACTTGTAACCTTCAATTGTCCCTGAGCTGGTAGGAAGAGCCTAATGTCTATGATGTCTCTATCCTAAGAAGCAGCGGTAGGAGGGCATTATATTGCAGTAGTGAACAGTAATATTAAGAAGAGCACATGCATGGTCAAGCATAATGCTCGATCGAGCATTAGGATGCTCAAACAAGCTCGCTGCTTGAGGAAGCACCTCAGGGTGCTTGGGGTACTTCTGGTGCTTTTTAGATATTCGTGCTACTGTACTGACACAAACATTTTAACAATATTAAACAATATTTAATTGTCTGCATACTGACTGAGTTTTAATACATTTTTTTCTCATTTTTGAATATTTTGTTTAAACATGCTTTTAAAAGACAAAATATACAAAAATTAGAACTAAAAAATGTAATAGGTTAACCAGGCACTCTGCTCTGCCAAACATCTGGTTAAATGCTTGAGTTTCCCATTGATTTCCATGGGGTTCATTGCTGAAGCTGAGCACTCGAGTACTTAAAATACTCAAATCAAATACTAAACACTCAAGCATTTAAGTGCTCACTCAACACCAGTGAACAGTCTAAGCTGTAGATCCGGTTTCTTTGTAGCCTCTATGTGTCTCTCTGCCCTGAATTCACTCTCTCTATTATCTCACTCAGGGGCGTAACTACCACTGTAGCAGCCCCAGTGGCTGTTATGGGGCCTGCCACATCAGAGGGCCCCATTGTCCGCTCCTGCAATACACTGGGCCCCCTGAGCTGTCATCATTTGCAGCACCTGGTGGCTGAGCGGGCTTCCTGGTTCTGCAAATGTCCCTTTAACTGCAAGCAGTCCTGACGAGCTTGGTCAGTCGGCAAAGGGGATGGGGGACCCAAAAGTTTTCTATGGTGCCCAGCCATTTCTAGTTACACCCATGTTCTCACTCCTCACCATCACCTATCTATAGACCTGTATTTGCAGAATGCAATCTGATCTCTGGGGGATCATCTGGGATGCATCTTTAGGCATATTGCAGGCTGGATAGACCATTGGCTGGATGGTGACCATTTAGGTATAAGCATAGGTTAAAGCATTTGTCAAAAGTTATTTAGGGCAGCAGGTCTCACTGCTAAGATCTACTGCAATCCTGAGATACAGCTGACAAAGTTCCATTTTTTTTTCTTTTCACAGAGTGCAATGAAGTGAAAGAGTTGGATTAGATTGACAGCCAGAGATAAACATGTGCACATCTGATAACATGTCAAAAGTTATTACAAATGACATTCACACTTTAAACGCTGAGACTTATAGCATACTCTGATGCATTATGGTATTTTTCTGCGTGGTGAGGATGAGGGGGCCCTGTGACACTTTTGATATTTATCCAACTTTCCAAGATTGTCCTAATGGTAAATCTAGTAGATATTCAGCAGTACAATCCTTTCTTCAATGTTCCTATATAACTATTGTCTTCAGAGAACTGTCATGGTTCCATATTTATTAGAACCAAGTATTAAGACAAGTGATTGATCTCTATGGATATATTGTAGTGTTAAAAAATGGGCAGCACATGCCAGCACTGCTAATAGTAACTGCCAACGAGAGGAAGCTAAAGGGGTATTCCCCCCAAGAGCTAAAAAAAATAAAATGCTCCCAAACCTAGCTAGTCTTACTCACCAAGTCCCCCTGAGAATTTTGAGCCGTCTCCCGTCTTTATAGCTGCTTCCGTACCTGAGTTACAAGTTTTTTAGAAAGCCGAACTATATCCAACATGGCTCCAGCCAGAAAACTACATCTCCCATCATGCAATGCTTACGTCTGATTGGTTCATGATGTAGCAGAGCTGATATCCACAAGATATAACAGAGTTGAGAGCGTAGCATAACAGAGTTGACAGTGTTGCATAGCAGAGTTGTGTGCGTTGCATAGCAGAGTTGTGTGCGTTGCATAGCAGAGTTGTGTGCGTTGCATAGCAGAGTTGAGAGAGATGTGAGGGGGGGAGAGAGATGTGAGGGGGGGAGAGAGGAGGTGAAGATGGGGGGGAGAGATGTGAAGGGGGAGAGAGATGTGAAGGGGGGGAGAGAGATGTGAAGGGGGGGAGAGAGATGTGAAGGGGGGGAGAGAGAGATGTGAAGGGGGGGGAGATGTGAAGAGGGGAGAGAGGAGGTGAAGGCTTGGGGGGTGAGACACCACCACCCCCGATCCCACCCGCAGCACCTCGGCCCCCCCCCCTGTCTCACCCGTGGCACAAGCGGTACCGACACCCCCGGACCCCACACAGCTCAGTACGGCACCCCCCACCGCCGGCTACTCTGCTTGGTTGCCGGGATGCGGGGGGTGCTATGCGGCGCTCAGTAATCGTCCGATATCCCCCCCTCCTATACCAAATACATCACCCCCCCCCCCCTCCTATACCAAATACATCACCCATCACCCCCTCATCAGATCTGCAGCACCGGGCCGTCTCTCAGCTTCCATCAGCAGCAGGAGTTCACAGCGTTGTGTGCGGGACGGAGCACGGTGAGCTGCTGCAGCTGCTGTGATGGAAGCTGAGACGGGCCGGCGCTGGAGATCTGATGAGGGGGTGATGGGTGATGTATTTGATATTGGAGGGGGGGTGATGTTTTTGGTATAGGAGGAGCACCGCATAGCACCCCCCGCATCCCGGCAACCAAGCAGAGTAGCCGGCGGCGGGGGGTGCTGTACTGAGCTGTGTGGGGTCCGGGGGTGTCGGTACCGCCGCTCCCTGCCAGCTGTGCCACGGGTGAGACCGGGGGCCGGGGGGCCGAGGTGCTGCGGGTGGGAACGGGGGTGGTGGTGCCGCGGGTGAGAACGGGGGGGGGGTCTTGGGCCGAGGTGCCATGGGTGAGAACGGGGGTTGAGGTGCCGGTGAGTCCCAGAGGGGGGGGGCGGGGGGGGCCGAGGTGAGCTGCGGTAGGGGGGGGATGGGGGGTTGGCAACGTCAGGGGGCACAGTGTGAGGGCCACAGGTGTGTTCAGGGGCGAGGGGGCACACAGGTGACCTGGGGGGAGGCAGTCGGGAGACAGCAGCAGCAGCTGTCAGTGTCCTCCCTCACTTCAATAGGCAGGGTTAGAAGCCAGCCCATTGAAGAGAGGGAGGACATGTGATGCCGTCTCGGAGGGTCGGGGCCGGGAACAGGGAGTGTGTCGGGTTGGACTGAGATCTGATGATTCTAAGCAAACGGTGGGGGTGAGTGCTTCTAGATAACAGCAAAACTGTGCAGAATCCGTAATAACTTTATATTGGAAAGATGGAAAGCTACGGGTGGGCAACGTATTAATGCAAAAAAAAAATTGGGGGGGAATACCCCTTTAAAGGGGTAGTCCACCCAAAATTTTTTTCTTTCAAATCAACTGCTGCCATGAAGTGACAGAGATTTGTAATTTACTTCTATTAAAAAATCTCAAGCCTTCCAGTACTTATCAGCTGCTGTATGCCCAACAGGAAGTTGTATTATTTCCAGTCTGGAGAGCAGGAGGGGTTTTCTATTGGGATTTGCTCCTGCTTTGGACAGTTCCTGACATGGACAGAGGAGGCAACAGAGAGCACTGTGTCAGACAGGAAAGAAAACACTACTTCCTGCTGGACATACAGCAGCTAATAAGTACTGGAAGACTTAAGATTTTTTAATAGAAGTGAATTACAAATCTCTGGCACTTTATGGCACCAGTTGATTTGAAAGAATTTTTTTTTGGGTGGACTACCCCTTTAAGTATGGCATTTATTTAACAAATGCACATGTTCTTCACATTAGTTCCATTATTATTAAAGAATGTGAAAATTTCACTATTCCATCAATCTAATTTATTCAGCCACTAAAAAAACACTGTTATAGCTGATAAATAAGTGTCATAACACACTGTCTTCACTCCTGAATGATTATCCCTGCTGAATGATTAGCCCTGTATACAAAGCCATGTGTATCCACCAATACTACCATACTTATCGATTCATACTAAGGCTATGGTCACATGTAGTATGAGACTGGCCGTTCTCAGTAAAGATCATCCCAGCTGGTACTGCAGTACCGGCCAGATGATCTTTAGCGCTGCTGAGTTCTGATGCGGGCGAATCAGTGCGCGCCCGCATCAGAACTCCCCACAGCACACAATGGAGTGTGCGACCGGAGCTGTTCACTCCATTGTGTGGACATGTCAGTTTTCTACAGCGCCGCTAGGGATCCCAGCCGGAGTGTAGACTATGTCTATACACTCCGGCCAGGATTCCCTCAGCCTGTAGCACTATGTACTGTAAGTAACACAGAAATTTCTGCTGAACTTACGTAGTATGAACATAGCTTAATACTGATAAATGGATACACAGTAGGCATCATACTGAACAGCCTGCTCAGTCCTGGGTTTTTTCACCACACCTTGAGAAAGATTGAACGAAACGCGTTGGAGGGTGAAGTGGAGGGGCACTTTGTTGCATGTGGGACATAACTCCTTTATATAGTTATGGTCTAAACTAGGTTTAATGGTTGGCAATTTAGCTTTATAATTGGAGTAACATTGTGTAAATTGTCCAGTACCACATCCATTTTTTATTCACAAAGCACTTTATTGTATACAGGATAGGACATTGGAGTCGTACTATTAATTACTGTATGTGTAGTCCCAAATTGCTGTAGGTAATTGTGATATTTATGAATTATAAAAATTTACCCCTTCACCTAGTTTTTAAATGTCTTTTGTGTATATGTTGATCTTATGGGATATTTGGGTATCATGAATTAATAAAGCAGTGATGTTTCTTGAATATGAATTTTTTGTATTTATTTATGGTCGTAATAAAATTTTTGTTTGTGGTGGAGACAAGAGTTGGATTGTTTCTGGAAGAAAGTTTACATGTTTTTATAATCCTGGATAACCCCTTTAAAGAGACAATCCATATAATTTAAGTACATGAAACTGCTAATAAATATAAAGTTTATACCATTTTTTTCAATAACCAACAAATTTGCGATATTTTTTTTCTAAATCTTTCCTTATTTTTGTAAGTTTCTATCAAACAGTTAGCTATTCCTCCCACCACCGATATATAGGTAATTTCACACTGTGATATATCGTTTACCTGTTCTTAATTTACCTTTTTTGTCATTTCTTTGTTACGCAATACTGCAGACGGTATAAAATGCTATTCATAGTATCACAGTGTTCTCTGTATAATGTGCTAAGTGTACCAAATGTCTCTTACTTTGACACTGTACACTGTGCTAGAGTTTTTAAGAATATGTTTGTTCAGGAGCCAGACTTTTGATCATGGTGAACTGTCGTATTATATAAACTGACAGTCTTTCTGTTTTTAACCAAAAAAAAATGTATTTAGTTGCATTTTGCTTCAGAACCATAGCTAAAGTTCTCCTACATAAATAATCTCAAAGCATGGATAACTAGCAAATTGCTTAAATTTGCTGATGATAGAAAGTTGGCCAGAAATGTATAAGAAGAGAAAAACTCTCCTCTCCAAGAAAACAGAGTATACTAAAAGAACCACATTATAATATGCATTACTGTACAAAATGCTAAATTTCTTTATTTGCATTAAAACCACTAAATACTATAAGAGAATGAATAATGCAAATTTGGCACCACATATAATGTTTCCTAGTTCTGGTCCATGGTAGTCAAGTAGGTGGAGAACTTTTTTATGTTACTGTCATAAACTATTCCCTTTCATTGTTTCAACTAGAATACCAAATAAAACCTTGGTACTAGAAAAGACTATAGAGAAAAAAGGTCTTTCCCGAATCCTTATGAGAAACTTTAACTAGCCAAAAACTTATTTACAAAATTGTTTTCCTACTCACAGGTCTGCTTTAAAACAAATGTACCATCAGGTCCTGCCCATGGATAGAACGGCACCGGCGCAGGGAAGCCGGAGCCGTGCCGTTCTATTCCCAGGCACCAGCCGGGGCTGAAGCACTGGAGGTGGCTCGGCCCATCCCCAGTGGAAGGAAACCCCTGTCCCTCTATGACGCAGGTCAATTAGAATCAATGGAGCCGCATCAAAGAGGGGTGGGGGTTTCCTCCCACTGGGCATGGCCTGACTCCAGTGCTTCACCCCTGGTGCTCGCGTCCGTTGCCTGTGAATAGGATGGCACCTTACACGGGAACCAGGCCACGGTAAAAAAAACACCCCAACACCAGCCCTTGTGCTTGGACCTTTACTCATCCAAGATTCAAAATAGAGTCAGCGCATAAAACAGAGAAATACTAAAAAATTGGTTAGCATTTCAGAGTTAAATGTGGGGGGAGTAGCTGCCTCCATCTTGGGCTGCCTCCTTTTGCGCTATTAATAAAACAACTATAAGCATAAGAATAAAGATTAATGTAAAACAATAGAAAGAACAGAGGTTGAAAATAAATAGCATAAAAATAGAGCCTAATAAGATTGTTGCAATGTTTTTTTTAATATTCTCTGTCTTGTTAATACATACATTACATTCACAGTATATAATCTATACTATAAGGCCAAGTTCACACAATGCCCCGCCCACTTATCCCATTCCGCAGATGATAAAAGATGACTTTTTACTTGAACAAGCACCATGACGTATGATGTAATATAAGGTATAAAAACTGCGAAATTTACCCTTTACACCTGTGTAGAGAAGTCAGAATGCAAAAAGGGAGTGACAGTGTCACTTTAAGCCTGAAAATGTGTATAGAAAAATTACTATTGAGATGGACACAAGATATAGTGCATAAACAAAGGTTTATTAGTGCAAAGAAATAGCATACAGGTAATTCAATTTGTCTATAGAAAAGATCATGGATAGAAGAGACGTGGGCTTTGATGCTGTCGGGGATGGTGCCCTATTATGCCCTGCCTAGCATAAACAGTCCCTTGGTCAGGGGTCCCTTTACCAAATAGACAGTATCTTCTACACTTGGTGAGCGTCACATACATGAAGTCCAGATATAGAAGAAGGAAAAAAGGGAAAGGTTAGGTGAAGTAAAATGGTCTACCTGGTTAAGTGAAAGTCACATTAATAGATAATTAATCAGGACAAAGGTTTTTGCAGGCACGCTCTGGAGTTCATCAGAGAGTCAGCAGGACAATAAACGATTCCACTTCCGACGCATTTCCCCCATGTAGTGTACAAGGGTTTATCAGGGAATTATGTGTATTATTGATATAAATACTGTATTTACGTCTATAAGTATACGTCTGTACGTATGTACGTATATACAGGTCCCAAGTCTGTGTGATGTGCACAGTCAGGTAGATCTAGTCAAGTAGATGCAGTTATATTGCTTTAAGACATAGTTGGTTGCTGCTATCTTAAAAAGGTGAGCTGTATGTGGTTAGGGCACAGAACCCTCTGTAAAGGGGTCGTCCTTACAATAGACTAAGGGTACTATTGCACGGAACGATAATCGGCCGAATCGGCCCATTATCACTCCATGTAATAAATACAACGATCAGCCGATGACAACGATCATTGGCTGATCGCTGATATAGGTTCTGACCAATTTTTGTCGGGCGCCGACCACGCACCGCTACGTGTAATATCGGTGTGCGGCCGGCAACTGACGATATACATTACCTATCCACGTTACAGGGCTGCTCCTGCGGTCTTCTCCCCAGGTCCCACTCGCTCTAGCTTCAGAGCGGCCTGTCAGCTGACAGGCCGCCCAGCCAATCACAGGCCACGGGGGTCCCGGGACCTGTGGAGAAGCGGACCGCAGAAGCAGCCCTGGAGCGTGGATAGGTAATGTATGTAGTTTAAACAAGGGCTGCAAGGACATCGGTAGCCCTTGTTAAAAGATTATCAGGCGGTGTATTAGGCCCAGTAAATGAGTGCTGATCTAGCAGATCACTGCTTGTTTACAGGTATTATCAGGCCCCCATCGGCCCATGTAATACCACCCTAATACTGGTACCTTGGATATAGATGGTGTAATATTGTCGGAAGCCGCATATTCTTGCCCCTAGGAGAGGAGAATGTTCCTTTCTAACAGCAGATGCTGGGAAACAGGTCAAGTTGAGTAGATCGGTAGGTGTCCGTCAGCTTGTCCACATGTTCAGCATCCAAAGCCCACACCTCTTCTATCCATGACTTTCTCAATGGACAAATTGAATTAATTGAATTTGCACTAATAAACCTTTATTTATGCATTACGGGGGAGATTTATCAAACATAGTGTAAAGTGACACTGGCTCAGTTGCCCCTAGCAACCAATCAGATTCCACCTTTCATTTTCCAAAGAGTCTGTGAGGAATGAAAACTGGAATCTTTTTCGATGCTAGGGGCAACTGAGCCAGTTTCACTTTACACCATGTTTGATAAATCTCCCCCTATATCTAGTGTCCACCACAATAGTCATTTTTCTATACACATTTTTCGCATTCCAATAAGGTTGAAAAGATGTTCACCCAGCCAATACTGCAGGATCAGCGGGGATGAACATCTCAGGCAGTGGCTGTTCTGTGACATGGCCGTGTCACAGAACAGCCACTGTTTTGCCATGTGTGGAAATGGCAAAATAATAAACACCATATTGCTCAGTAATCAGCCAATGAACAAACATGCCGACAACAATGAAATTAAATGACCAAATGGCACGAATGATTCAACGCCAATCCACTTGTACATCATCAATAGGCACTAATACCAGACAACTGTCAGCGTACTTGCAAGGGCATTTTCCTCCCTGTATCTTATCCACATGTATTGTATTTGAGTGTTTTGTTTTTTTTTCTTTTGGTTAACTTTATGAACAACATAGCATCACCTAGACTTGTTAGCTCTGCAAATACACACACAGTACACTACTAATACATGGGCTAGACCATTGCTGTGAAGACTTATAGAAGGAAAGTATATAAACAGAATTTTTTTTAAAAAAAAATGTATATTAAGATTTTCTATTCCATAAAAATGCATACCAGGAATACCCCTTTAAGGAAAGCTTTTGATGTCATGCAAGTGGAATTCCCGATTGTTGCAAGCAAGATTCACATATTCACATTTGATATTTGGAACATCTTGTAAATCAAAGGACAGAAAAGATTATTCAGCCGCAGGCATGCAACTTGCTCGATTACACTGACTAGCATAACATAGGCTTACGAATGTTACCACAATAGCAGGAATTGTCCCTGTTTGTAATCTCAGCACAGACAGTGGAAACATGTGTTTTTATTTACTAGCCATGTATGACAGTGCAATACATTTCCTTCAAGTGGACTAATAATTGGCATTGCAGTTGGAAGAAAAGGCTAACTGAACCCTAGGGTCTGTCTGTCTCTAATTTAATATGTTGTGATGTTTTAGTTAGCGTTGTAACCAATGGGCTCACCCTTTGAGGTCTCTCTGTGTAATATATCCTTATATTACCAGTGTAGTGCCCTGCAAGGTCATCTTAGCCTTTCAAATCTTAATTGGGTAATAATACCTATATTCATGTATGAAACGATATCTTTAAAGTGGTTTAGGACCCTTTGTATGCAAGGAAACACAAAGGCTAAACTATTATTACAGACTTTTGGCTGTTATCTTTTTGTTATTATTATTATTTCAAAAGAATAGAAAGCTTTAGCTTTTCTGTGATCATTTACAGTGGTGTTTATATATATATATATATATATATATATATATATATATATATATATATTTATTTTTTTATTATTATTATTATTATTTTTTTCTCTTTTCCATTCCAAATGTAGTTTTACATAATAGATATAATATGACAACAAAAACTAAAAACTGTTTGGTTTAACTCCTGCCAGGTCATGTTAAGCCCTAGCTACTATCAATTCATTGATAATTCTGTCTTGTACAGAAATCTGAGTCTGCCAGCTGCTATTAATCCGATAATGTTACAAAAAATAACTAGAACCTCCCCTTCCTTTTACATACCTAAAGGGGGTATTTTTAAGCTATGGCCGAGGACGGGGTGGTTATAGATGGCGGCGGTCACTTACCTCCACGGTTCCAGTGCTGGGTCCCGGATCGTGCTGCCCCGTACACCCATCCCGCGGCAGCTTTCTGGTGTGAGCTGCTGCATGAGACGTGATATCTCAAGGCAGCTCACACCTGTAACGCCTGGAGTAGTGGATCCACTGGACCGTCACCAGCGATGGCACTAACCTCACCAGGGAGCGGAGTCTAAGGGGCCGCTGGTTTTCACCAGAGCCCGCCGCAAGGCGGGATGGACTTGCTGCGGCAGGCGACCCCCAGGTCGCTACCCCTGGCTTGGTTGCTAGTGACGGCAGGCGAGGCGTGGCAGGAGCAGTAGGCAGGAAATAGTGCCGGCAGAGGTCTGTAGACGTAACCGCAGGGGACAGGATGAACACAGGAGCAATGGAGTGACAGGGGAGCAGGAACCAGGAACAAGGACTAGGGACCAGGTAGCGGATAGGAAACAGGAACAACAGGGGGCTGGGCCAAACGCTATGGGAAGCATGTAGAGGCTCCAACACAAGGGACAGGGCATGCTGGGATTTATAGGGAGTGCTAGGTGCAATTAACCAATTAAGGGCGGACTGGCCCTTTAAATCTGAGACAGCCGGCGCGCGCGCCCTAGGAGGCGGGGACGCGCGCGCCGGCCGGCACAGACGGAGACAGGAGCGGAGGAGAGGTGAGGCGCCCCCAGGGGCCGAACTAGCAGCAGCGCCGGGTCCCCGCACCGGGACGCCGCCGCGGCCGTGACAACACCAGAAAGCGGCCGTGGGACGGGTGTACGGAGCGGTCCGGGACCCAGCACTGGAACCGGGGAGGTAAGTGACCGCCACCATCTATAACCACCCCCCGGTCATAGCTTAAAAACACCCCCGGGCCGGAGTACCCCTTCTACATTAAAGGCCAGCAAAGCATCTGCAGACAGAAGTAGCTGTGGTCGAAAGTCAAAGTATAATGCAGAAAAGCACTTTGTTGAATTGTATTAAAAAACATAAAAAAACAACACATCTTTTTGCAGTACATTCAAACTGTTTAAAAGGATACTAGTGGCATTAAATCACCATAACACAACCTGATTGCCCCATGATATGGAGCCCATGTAAATTAAAAAGATTTGCACGTCATCATGTTAACAGTCCAATTCTGTACTATGACTTCTGTACTATAGAGGCATGCAGAGAACATGTGACGTGCATCTTCTCTCCATGCCTGACTATACAGATGACTGGTAAAATTTTTCTTTCATTTTTCCCTACTGCCAACTCAATCATTCACGATTCAGTCTAAAGTGAATTGGGCTGCCATTCATTGATTATATGGAGCCTAGACAACAGAATTGTATGGGTTAAAGTTTTTATATTATCCGCCTTTGAGTAATTTTTTTATTAAAAGGATAGCTTTACAGATGTTTTATATACTGCAAGTAGGAAACAAGGGTCTTTATAATGAAATCCCAAATGTAACAGATAAATTTAGAGTATACCGGACATAACTGGTTCACATCAGCTTGCATACCCATAGATGATAGTATACCCCTTACCCCGGATAACTACCAGTGATTTTACCAGGACAGCCAGTAAAATATTCAGGAATAAGCGTATTAGTGAGCAAATATTCCTTTATATTTGACTAATAGATAAGGTAAGAAAGAAGATTATAGCATCGGAGAATTAAGGACTTTCTAAGGCAAAAATAATTGCATTAATGAAAGAATTTTAATTGCCACAAACATTATATATGATTTGGTTGTCTCCAAGTTGGACTCCAAATTGGCCCAAATTGGGCCGTCATAACAGAATTATGGGCCCCTGGGCAGATCAGTGAACTGGGCCCCTGCTCAGCTCATCAGCTGGCAGACGTGCCTGCGACTGGCACATCTGCCCATCATAGGTACATTTTAGAGGGGCAAAGCGGCAGTAAAGGCTATGACCCCAAAGTGTTGGGGGGGGGCAGGGGTATTAATAGTGTAAATGCTCTGATCATGCGTTCAGAGTCTTTCCCTTACTGCAGGATAGGCGGCTGCCACTGGGGCTCCCTATGAATCATTGGTCCCGGGCAGCCGCTTACCCTGCCCAATGGGAAAGACGGCTCTTTATGTAGAGAGCTTGTACACAGACAGACACATCTGTGGGTATTATAGAGTCCTATGTAATATACTATTATAAAATGAACAAAATCTGAAAAACTATGACTTTTTGGCAAAAAATTATGATTGGCAATGTAATACCAAAAAAGAGGAACACTCATCAGTTACTGTTGTTGTGTTATAACAATTAATGTGGGAAACAATAATGAAACCAAAGAAGACATTATGAATAATCACTGTCCCTAACCAAAAAAAGAAAAATAGGTGTGCACAGCTCCATAAATTATACTAAAGGGTAGGTGCAAAGATCGATATGTTCAATTACTGATATGGACACAAAGCGAACATAACATAAAACATTATGCACACTAAACCACATGAAAATTAGAAAATATATACAAATAATCTTTATTACATACACCGCCAACAATTAAAAACATTTTTTAAAAGACCACATGCGGTCTATAAACATTATAAACATATAATATAAGACCAAAAACAACAGTGATAGGTGGCTGTATGTCTGTAATAGAAATTACATAAAGCAGAATTGCAATAAATAACAAGTGTCTAAATAAAAAATATACTCATAAAAATACCAATGCAGCCACTACACCTATATTCCAACAACAAATAGTCAAAATCAATGTATATGTCAATTGATCAACTCATCCTGAATCAGAAAGCCAACCCAAGCCTAATCACTGTCCCTTGTCTATGGCTGTTACAAACACATCACATAGTAATGATCCAAGGATTTAGGATTACTCCTATAAAATCCTATATATGCTGAATCCTTTTTGATCATTTACTGTACTAGAGAGCAGAGCAACAATAGTCTGTCAGGACCAGGATATGTTTGGAGGGAAGGTGGGCAGTCAGTTACTTACTCTGGCAGTATTAGGTATATGAAGCCCTCCCGACTCCCGACAGGTGGTGTCAATAGAGAGAGGAGTTGGGCTTGATGGATTTCTGCTATCTGACACTATTGTCCTTGGAGGGATAAGCCATCTCCAGAGATGTCTGCCTGCAGCTTGGCACTTGTCCCCCATTGAAAACACCTGAATGTGTAAGGGTACTATTACACCAAGCAATTTTCCAACGACTAACGATTAACGATAAACGATCTTAAAAGACCGCTAAAGCAAACGACACGAAATTGTTCGCCCAAGTACACGAAACGATGATCGTTATTTATGATCGTTCTTGCGGTCGTTTAGTCGTCGCTATTGCGTACGATTCAGCTGTGAATTCTTATTCCACCGAACGATATGCGAACGATGTGCGAACGATGAGCGAACGATCAAACGATAAAAATAGGTCCGGATCCTATTAAACGATCAACGATTTCTCGTTGGTCGTTTAATCGTTGCCTGCTATTACACTAAATGATTATCGTTCAAATCCGAACGATTTAACGATTTTTCGAACGATAATCGTTCCGTGTAATACCACCCTAAGGGTAGATGTGTAGCCAATAGCTTATGACTTTCAAACAAATCAAAATGACCCGTTGGCCAATAATAGCACAGTGTAGCAGGCCATGTTCACACAGTATTTTTGGCAGTTTTTTTAATCTGTAAAATGCCAGGTGGGGGTTAAGATAAATTCCTCCTTAGTCCCCTCAGATGCTAGAATTCCACAATTTGGAATCTGTCAGATTCTGCCCATTCGTGGGGCCAATCATTGTACAGTAAATTGGCTGATAGAAAAATGCTCTTCTTAAATCTTCTTTGGGCACCAAAAGAGCTCCTACCACTCCTGTTTAGGTGGAACAGTTCCACAACTGTGACCCAATGTTGGTTTGCTCAGAGTTCTAGATTTTACAATGTACTGTATTTGGAGTTTTGTTTTGTTTTTTTCATCTTATTTTATAGGTCTAGCTTATGCATTACGTTCTTTTTTCTGCTTATTTCTTGGCCTGGCATTAAAAATGGTAAGAACCTTTTCATACTTTATTGCTTTTCCAAACTACTGTAGGTAGTGCATGCTTTATAAACCGTCAGATGCTTTGATACATGTCTAGTCCATATTAAATAATCCGATGCCAAAGCAAATTAGGCCATTTATCCAAATATTAGATCTGACAAGAAACAAGGCTGTAAAAACCAGGATCTTGGTATGCCATGAGTAATCTTACACATTTTTAGTCTTGGTATTTCACAGTAGTTTTATTATTCATTTTACATATTGGGTTTCTGTCTCTATTTATCTTGTCTGGAATTGGTCTGGAAAGGGTCCGCATTGTGTGATAAATTCATAATATGCAAATTCTGAAGCATATGATTAGCTATGGCAGACTTATTCTTGGCGCCAAAGACAGTCCACCACAAGTGGTATCTTCTTGTGAAACGGAATATATAGAATACAAAGTATGCTGCTTGTAAAATGTTATATCTGGACTGCTTGAGATGATGCATTTTAGCTTCTTCTTATGCCAAGTGTTATGAAAAAAAAAATTTCACAGCTACCCAATAAATTTTGAAGTCTGCCATCTATAAAATATGTTAAATGTTGATGCTAGAAAGGCATTCAGTTCCTATGCCTGTTACTTTAATTGAGGTACTTTGAATTTTACTATAATGGATCTCCTTGACTGTCAATTTATTATTATTATTATTATTACTGTTGTTGTTGATGATAGTGGTGTTGAGTTAGCGATACTACTGTAGCGTTTACAGCAGACAACATTCTGTGTAAGTATTTCTCTTTCCCTCTGCAAAACGTAAACCCACCCACCCTACACTTGTACCAAGGCTGTGTCAGCAATGCAGCAATGGCATAATGTCTTATCGCTTAAGTAAATGTTGTTTCAAGAAGACTTGGACCCCCTAAAAGACTTGCACCACCATCCTTGTGGATTGGTTGCTCTGCATAATGAGACCCTTTCTTACTAGCACCCATTTCATTAGAAATAGGTGCTGTAAGATTTGACAACCACACCTACTATGTTAATGAGGGCCTAGACCATGGTTCTCCAAACTGCGTCCCTCCAGCTGTTGCAAAACTACATTTTCCATCATGCCTGGATAGCCAATTTCAAAGCTTTAGCTGTCCAGGCATGACGGGAAGTGTGGTTTTTGCAACAGCTGGAGGGCCGCAGTTTGGAGACCCATGGTCTTGATTTTTATCTAGGCAGTTGACCAGAGATTCAAGTTTCCATCCAATGAGTACAATAGTGACCACCATTTTAACATTCCATGGGCATGGTACAATTCTCTTCAAAAGGGCATAGCTCTTGGGGTTTCAAGAGTAGCAGTTACCCCTTTGGTGCCTGAGAGGGCCCAATTGTCTTATTGCCTTTGTGGCACATTGGCATCCTGTCAAATGGCATGCCAATGAATATGTACACAAACAGACATGGGCCCAATGAACTTCAATGCAGCATGATTCACTTTGTTGTGACTTGGTTTGAGTCATTTTGCGGACATACAGAAGAAAGGTTCTAGCACTACAATATGGATCCAAACAAATATCTTGAAGTCCACAAAAAAACCTAGTCACAAGCAGCTGATGCGTTTTGATCTGAACAATCTTAATGGTAGCATTAGTATTCGTCGGACATAAACATGTTTTGTCTCGGACTAAAAAGTGTGGGTTTTCTGCAGGGTTCAAAGACTTTTACATGCTGCTGGGGTTACAACTGTAGTATGAACCCACCATTACATAAATGGTCCAATTGATCCAAGGTTGGGGTCTGTTACAGATTTGCATTAGGAACTTTAAGTTATGCATCTGAATATTGATCACAGACTCGGATGTACTTGCTTGAAGTGCTTAACTTAGAGGAGTTGAGAAACACTGAGTTATTGTATGGATTATTTTAATTGATAATACTATACATCATCTTTAGGTTAATCTGCTATGGATTTTCTCCTGCTGATTTATAATGCTAGATGGATGTATTTGAAGTAATTTCCTGTTTCATTTACTCATAGGGGTTTTAATATAATGGGCCAGTATGTTAATTAATGGAATGTTTCCATTCTATTATATGATTAATATATGAGAAGAGGAAGTCTGCTGTTTTAGGATACTTATGAAAGTGAAGCACATTGACTACAGATCCTTGTTAAATAAGAGAAAGTCAGAGTTATAATTATTTGCAGAGCAAACATGGACGTTGTAACAAATCTCCAATTTCTTTTGCAATCCTTTGACCTTGTTCATGTTTTCCTCCTATAACAATTATTTCCGAAGCAATGACTAAAAACAATGACTAAATCCTAAATTATTATGCAGAAGGACTAAAAGATCAATGCTTACTGATGCAGAACCTGGCCTGCAGTTGATCAATAGGGCTGAAAAAATCTTGTGTGGTTCTTATTTTAGAGGGGTAACTAATATTGAGTAAAGGGTAACTTGGGACTTGGCTAAAAAAAAAGAAGCAATATTCATGAGGGAACATTTTAATTTAAAGAGGCAACAAGTTCCTTTGAGAAATGATCAACTATGCAAAGTATTGTGGAGTAATCGTCATTTTAATTCTATTTTCATGACTTTCTTCAGGCTTTTTTATACCCTATTACAACTTAACTGCAAATATTTTGTCAAAAATAGGTTTCTAGTCTTGTCCCTGATAGTGGTGTCATTTTACATATTATCATAGCTTCAAGCTTTCCTAACAATACTATTCTGACCTGCAATACATCTTATTATCAGACTACTTTTTATTAAATAATACTGTAATCATTAATACAATTCACACCATTCACACATTACTCTTATTGCATATGTGAACATAGAAGAAGAAGAAGCAGATGGAAGAGATAAATAAGGTAAAGGCATGAAATCGGGGGGCCAGGAGAGCACCAAAATTGCCTTTAGCCCTAAAACCAAAGTGTTCTACCTCTTCAAAGTGTACTTCCTCTTCAGTACATATTAAAAAGATCTATACTATTAGGCCATAGGCTGGACCTCTACTGCCTTCCTCTCTCTCATTTTGTAGCTTGTCAATGAATCAACTTCTGTGACTTACTGGCAAAGACCAACAAGAAGCCCAGCAGCTCTCTGTGTACTTCACAGAGCTAAAATCAGATTCCCCTTCTTTAGGCTGTACTGTCCTGCTCTGTGTTGAGCCTGTCCATAAGATGGGTGACATGGAGGAGCATGTGACCATGCCCCACCATCTATGTCCTCTAAAGTAAAATACAGGCTCAGTGGTGGACACTGGGGGCTAGGATATGGTCACATGGTCCTCCATGTTGGCCATCTTATGGACAGATTCACCACAGATTAGGGTAGCACAGCCTGGAGGAGGGGAATCTGATTTTAGCCTTATGAGGTACAGTGAGCATACCTATTTATACTATACACTGAGCAATTTTACCCTTTAATGTCCGTGTGCTGATGGGCTCCCAGTAACGATTGATGGTTTAAATAATTGAGCCACGGCGCTGCCTCAAGAACTATTTGATCATTTGTGCGGCAAACAAGCGTTTTCTCATTCGTCAGCTGATCGCTGGCCTTTTTACATTGATTGATTGTTAAGAACACGCATTTGTTGGTTTCAAATACAGTGGTGCCTAGGAATATGAGCATAATTCGTTCCAGGACCATGATTGTAATGCAAATCCACTCTTAAACCAAAGCAAATTTTCCCATAAGATATCATAGAAATGCAGACAATTGGTTCCACACCCCAAAAATAACAATTTATTATTCTGAATAACATGTAAAACTAATGAAACAAACATTCAGAAACAGCAGAATATGTGATATTATAAGTTACTGTACAGTAATAGAGAGGATGGGAAACACAAGGGCTGACAGACTGCAGGGAGCATGAAGGAATGAGCAGGGCAGATGTGGGCACATACATGCAGCACTCTCTGTCCGGGGAGAGAGGGGTTACAGCTATGGAGAGATTACCTCCCAAGTCCTGTCCCCTGATACAAGCCCCAGCCTGGATCTGCTATGATTTGGAAGGTGAGGGAGACTTCCTGGGTCAGAGTACAGGGCTGAAGACCCCGCTATGCAGACCATGCCCCTCCCCCACTCTCCCTCCCACCCAGTACAGGGAGCTCTTAAACCAAAGCAATGCTCTTACACCAAGTTACAATTTTGAAAAACTGTGAGCTTTTAAACCAAAATGCCCTTAAACCAAGTTACTCTTAAACCAAGGTACCACTGTATGTGTTATATTTGAGCCATTTTGCGTCAGTATCTTGCCCACAAATCCCAGCCCGGCTCTGGGTATAAAGGTTCACACTAACAACATTGTATGTAACAACATTGTATTGTATAAACCTGTGGTTTGGCCAGTATTTGCAACGATAATACATATTACACTTGTGTGAAACCAGCTTCAATGTCCATTTACACCCCATTAAACATAATTGTTTTTTTTGTTTGTTTTTTTACATGGGTGAGTTTGCTTTGGTGAGTTTTTAGATCAGAGGTAAGGACTATAAGGGGCCCTGAGTAAGGCCATAGTAGAATTTGGAGCCCAACAAATAAAGAGCCACAGATTGTTAAGCCTTGTCCAGTGAACACATACGAAAAGTTGCCTTTATTTCCCAGAGAATATGAGACTGTTAAGGGTTCTATAAACAAGGGCTGAACAGGAAGAGAGGATTTAAGAAAGGATGTGAAAAAGTCACCACAAAGAAAATTTACAGCCTATAAATTTGCTTGTTAATTTCATGCTATCACAACCAATTATCGTTCGCTTCTTTTCAAACTGCCTCTGATGCAATGGTGCTTAGGTACAACCAGATCATCTGCATAGACCATTAACACAAGTAACGCAGGTCTCTTTGAAGTGATTACTGTTTACTAAATTCTTATTCCTGCTTTAAAAAAAAATGAAAAAAAAATAGAGAGCATCCACTCTCATGTCCCAGGCCAAATTAAAATGTGCACATCATTTTAAGCAAGGCAATAAGGATTTGGCTTTAGTTACTAGTAAGCTATTCCATGTTCCATAATGCTAAATAAAAGGCAGCTTGTCATCTTGTCATGTGACTTACAATGTAGAATAGCCAGGACTATGCCATGTTACCAAGAACATTCTATAAAACCAAAAGCATGGCGGCTCATGAACGTACTATCAATTGCCACAAACTGTGATGTAAATATAAAGAAGTAAAGGTAGGCTCAGTTACAATGTGTAATAAATCAAGGTGCACTGTCAATATGTCCAACCATAAGTATATAAACACAAAGCGACCATATTATAAACGTCAATGCACATATACTGTATCAGAAGAGGCAAAAAAAGTATATTCTTTATTATATATACTAGCAAGAAACCACACCATACAACAGAGATATGAATAGGTAAGAGAAAACAGCTCACATGATATAATACCTAAAACTACATAGTAAGATAAAAAGCGAAAACACAGGGGCGCTTCCTGGTCTTTTATCGTATGGATGTGATCTCCAGTACCAGTGCATATGGAGTACACTCACCTGGGGGACTTGCACACAGTCATAGGAACAACTCTATTATGTGCATATAGTGGAAATCACTGCAGCTATTCCAGGGGCAGCAACAGCGTGATAAGAAACAATGCAGGCAGATGATCCTCATGGGACATATGGACCAGAGTTCCCCCTTTATCAAGCAATATGCTTTATAAAGAAAGGCCTGTTCAGACCTCACAGGCCGAAATGCGTTGCATCCAATAAACACGCTATTGGTATCTACTATTGGTGTAATTGATTATCTGCCGGGAAAGACGTGGATGCCACTTGGACGGTGGCATATACTCACCTGCCCTGATCCATTCTAAGTGGGGAACTCTGGTCCATATGTCCTATGAGGATCATCTGCCTACATAAAGAGATGTAAACAGATCACTGATGCATCAACCAAAGAAAAAATTGCAAAACTAATAAATGAATAAAGCATATGCAGTATTTCTTTATTTAAATCAATAATAAATTACATAATTACCACCATGAAATAAAAAGATTCACAGAAGTACAAAACTGGAGAGGGGAATGGATGTCGGTGGGATATATGTGACTAAGGGCCCTATTCCACCGGACGATTATCGTTCAGATTATCGTTAAATCGTTCAAATCTAAACGATAATCGTTCGGTTGAAATGCAGTTAACGATTAACGACCGAACGAGAAATAGTTGATCGTTTTATAACACCTGGACCTATTTTATCGTTTATTATCGTTCCATGGAAATAAGTGAACGTTTTCAGGTCTTTCCCAATAGCGGTCGTTTGAGATCGTTAATCGTTAACGATTATGCAAACGATAATTGTCCGAAGGACAAATAATATAAGTAAACAATCTAAAGCGGAACACCCCATGTAAGGCACAGCTATATATATAGATTAGATAACCTCCTGTACGTGCAGGGCCAGCACACAGGGCAGAAAAAACAAGTGTATATAGTGGAACAAAGTAAACCCACTAATTTGCCCAGCAAATAGTAAGTACAAGCCCAAATTTAAAGGGGTTATCCAGTGCTACAAAAACATGGCCACTTTCTTTCAGAGACAACAGGACTCTTGTCTCCAGTTCAGGTGCGGTTTGCAATTAAGCTCCATTAACTTCAATGGAACTGAGCAGCAAAACCCCGCCCAAGCTGGAGACAAGAGTGGGTCTGTCTGTGGAAGAAAGTGGCCATGTTTTTGTAGCGCTGGATAACCCCTTTAAGCAGAAGGAATGAAAAATAAGAAAGCCAAACACAGAAAGGAAGGGGGTGAGCACCACCTACCACACTGATATCTTACCACTCTCCAGCACAGACAGATCACTGATGCAGCCTAACTGTCAGAAACCATAGTAACAAAAGGTAGGCAATCAGTATAAAATAATAAATTAGAGCAAACTAAGTCTGGTGTATAGAAGCCAACACCACACGTTCAGCCATGTGCCCATAGCTTCCTCAGGAGTGAATAGTATAATGGAGAAATGCTACAGTATACTGTATATAACAACGATAATAAACCAAAATTACCATCAGAAGATCGATTCCTAAGAGTGCCAATGGCAGCCGGCGTGCACGATGTGCGCGGAGACCCGGATGTAACGTAGTGATCACATGATCAGTAACTGATGTCGGCCTCACAGAGTCAGAAGAATTTGCCGATATCATGCGCATTGAATAGAGCACAGCCAGAGCTAATAACGTGGTATTCACATAGTCTATTAAATACGGCTGCCTTATGCTGGGTTTACACTGAACGATTATCGTGCGAATTTGCACGATAACGATCGAATTCGAACGATAATCGTACGTGTAAACGCAGCGAACGATCGAACGACGAGCGAGAAATCGTTCATTTTGATTTTTCAACTTGTTCTTAAATCGTCGTTCGCCGTTCGCAAAAAATTTGCCGATCGTTCCTTGTAAACAGTCGTTCACTGATTTTACCTATGTGCAAGATAGGCTTAAGCGATCGCAAAATGATCGGAAAACAAATTTTCTGTATGATATCGTTCCATCTAAACGCTGATCGTTATAAAAGAAAAATCGTTACTTTGAAATCGTTAATCGTATGATTGGGCGAATTATTGCTCCGTGTAAACCCAGCATAAGGGTCCTATTCCACTGGACGATTATCGTTCACATAATCGTTAACGATTAACAATCTCTGAACGACCACTATTATGAAAGACCTGAAAACGTTCACTCATTTCCATGGAACGATAATCGTTACTTATGATCGTATTTGCGATAGTTTTTTCTTTGCTATTACTTCGCTATTGCGTTCGTATCTAATTCGAACGACCGAACAACGTCTTATTCAATGCGAACGATTTGCGAACGAGCAACGATAAAAGATACGATTATCGTTTAGATTCAAACGATTTAACGATAATCGTCCGGTGGAATAGGGCCCTTAAAAGATCAAGATGTTGCCGATGTTAGGTCCATTCACCTTAAATAAAGCACAATGAAAGCTGTTTTCCCTTACCTATTTGCATCCCTGGTGTATGGTGTGGTATTAGTTATTGTGGAGACCCACCAGTTCACGTGCAGACTATTCATGGTCACTACTTTTAATTGTTTTTATCTGTTTGTTGGTAGTATATGTAATAAAGATTATAGCTTTTTTATAAACTGTAATGTGACTAGACCTTAAACAATTCAGCCTTGAATTTGGCCCCGTCCCCATTCTCCCTGCCGTATTTACCTCTTTAAATCCAGCAAAACCTGAACCTGCAGCACAGTGGGTGCTGAAACCTACACTTGCTCTAGATCAGGTATAGATTTCTGCCATGATTGTGGTAAATCAGGTGTGGGAGGAGGCTTCAGCCCCTGTTGACCCATCAGAGGCCCATACACGACAGAGAGGATGCAGATTTTTGAGAAAACAAGGTGAATTACTCAAAAAATATACATCTATTCTGTGGTGTATGCCAGGGGCACATTCGATAAATGTGCTCCCTCTTGCATACTTACTGAAGAACACAATAACATAATGATCATAGTCTGAACTTTTGCTGCCTGGCTCTTTTTTCATCCTGTAGCCTGTCAATGAACTAACTGCTATAACTTGTTGGCACAGACCTATAAGTAGCCTAGGAAATAAAATAATCCTCAGTAGATAACTAGACTGCAGGGCTCTGTAGAGAGGTCTTGACATCACCATGGATTAGATAGGCAAAAGCAGGAAAAAGAAACCCTACTTAATGCAATGGATAAAGCTAGAAGACTACTTTGAACTGCATACGCAAGTGACTGGTATCCAGTGGCTCCTGTCATGTTTGCCGCACTCTCCTCCTGCCCTGTCAGGCTTGATTGACAGCCTGAGTGCAGGGCGTTCCCATATAATCAGGCTGTCAATCAGTCCTGACTGTGCTAGAGGAGGGTGCAGCAAGTATCACTGGAGCCACCATGTCCATTACCTGGTGACTGGAGATCAGTTCAAAGCAGTTTTTTTTATCTTTATGGAGCGTTTTACAGTTGCTGCCAGGTTCCAGTGAAAATTATTGCTGATTTCTTGGAAACACATCGGGATGAACTTATTGTCAGGAGGAAACCATGTTGCCGAAATGATTTTCTAAAGCAGATAAAATCTTTACATAGATCAGTGTGGTACTGTGTCAGCCCAATACTATTGAAGTAATGGGGTTCTGAAATGAGTTTAACATAAAGCTTTAAGCATTGAAACTCACATAAAGGAAGAAAACAACCACATTTGGGCCATTGTTATAGAGACACATCATATAACAATGATTCCACTTGGAGCAGGGTAGATGGTTGGAGATGATGCATCCATGTAGTGTTAATCCATATGCATATCAATGTTAAAAGAGAGCTAATGTGTGCTGTGGCTCTTTATTTTTGCATAGATAGATTTTTCAGTGAGTAAACTATTAAAATTATTGCACTCTATGGATAAAGTTATTGGGGGAGATTTATCAAACATGGTGTAAAGTGAAACTGGCTTAGTTGCCCCTAGTAACCAATCAGATTCCACCTTTCATTTTTCAAAGACTCTGTGAGGAATGAGAGGTGGAATCTGATTGGTTGCTAGGGGCGACTAAGACAATTCTATTTTACATCAGTTTGATAAAACTCCCCCCTTGTGTACATAAGTCAGTGTCAAACTCAAGCCCATTTCCCAGATACCTACAGAACTGGTGCTAGTACTTTACTGCATTCACTTTGCAAGTAAACCTGAAAAAGAAGTGTATCTGTGTGTGAACAGTCAGTGCTAATGCATTGTAATTGTCTAGCTGCAGAACAGGTTTTATAGGTTGAGAGGGAGGTTAGTCACTGTTTTCAGTTGTAGGCTCTTAAAAAGCTTTGTATTAGTGCCGTGTTAAAATTGACCTATTTTTTTATTTGACCATGAACCCATTCAAAGCTTGATGTTTTGCTTTTTCTCTTTTCATTTACAATAAACAATAAGTAAAACTTGTTACAAATTACAATAGACGTCAAAGATTGTAAATGACATCACTGGGGACAAAAAAACAGGAAAAAAGGTAATCTTTTTATCATTACTCAGGTTAGATAACATTTCCATATACTTTGTTGAGTATACTGGTTTCATTATTGTCTTTTGGATTAATCTTGAGAGATTTCCCTGTCTGAACTGTTTGGGTCCGGCAACGTTTCCTGCACCCAAACATTTGGTATTTGACTGAGGAAGTTGGATGCAGCCCTAAGGGGTCCTGGAAAACATAGACACAACCTATGGCCTGGCTTGAAGAACGTTGCTGAGCACAAACAGTTCGGCCTCTCTTCTCAACACTGTAACGCCTGGAGTCGTGGATCCACTGGACCGTCACTAGTGATGGTAGTAACCGCACCAGGGAGCGGAGTCTAAGGGGCCGCTGGTTTTCACCAGAGCCCGCCGCAAGGCAGGATGGGTTTGCTGCGGCAGGCGACCCCCAGGTCGCTACCCCTGTCTTTGTTGCTAGTGACAGCAGGCGAGGCATGGCAGGAGCAGGAGGCAGAAGATAGTGCAGGCAGAGGTCTGTAGGCGTAACCGCAGGTGGCAGGCAGTGCTCAGGAACAATGGGTAAGCAGCGGACAGGGACTAGGGACCGGGACAGCGGACAGGGACTAGGAACAAGGACTGAGGTCAGGAACAACAGGGAGCTTGGCCAAACGCTATGGGAAGTATGTAGAGGCTCCAACAACGGACTGGCCCTTTAAATCTGAAACAGACGGCGCGCGCGTCCACGCCTCCTAGGGCGCGCGCCGGCTGTCTCAGATTTAAAGGGCCAGTCCGTTGTGGGTGACAGGAGCTGGGCGGGGTAAGGCGCCCCCGGGGCCGAACTAGTAGCAGCGCCGGGTCCCTGCATATGGACCCCAGCGGCTGCATGGGGAGGTCGCGGCGGCTCGGAGCACGGGATGCCGCCGCGGCCGTGACAAACACTAGTAACAAGGTATCTATAATGGTAAGCACTGTATATCAATAAAGGGGCTTCATGACTAATAATCATTGTGTATTAGTGAGACAAATGTTTCAGAATTTGGTTTAATTCTGGGAAGATAATTAGTCTTTTATATTTGCTTGTTTTTTCATCTTTAACATCTCTTCAATATAGAACTGTTCTTTAATAGATATGAGCACAACTTGAACATGCTTAATGATGATTGAACATGCAACTCGAATTTTCCAAATGTATTTGGTTACCGGTGGCAAGGCTCGGACTGGCCCACAGGGAAGCAGGGGAATCACCCAGTGGACCCTACCCTTTTGTGGGCCCCTGAGCAGGAGGTGAGCCTCCCTGTCTAGCTCCAGAGTCATGACATATACCCCAGCACTGCTGCACATGCCTTTCACCTGGTCACTGACTGCCTCTATCAAGTAACCTGGGGTTTTATCATATTATATAGAGGCAGGGATTAACTGGGGTGACAGGCAGAAGCATGCAGTGTGCAGATTTAGCGCAGTCCCTCTTCTTTCCCCTTGGACCCTCCACCACCTCCTCCTCTCAGCCTGCCTCCATCTGCTCTATGTACTCCTGCTGCAAGTCGGGGCACAAAAGGAGAGGTGGAAGAGAGGCTGAAGCCTGCATAGCGTTGCCATGCAGCTACAAATCTGACAGAATGTGAGGTATACCTGGTGCTTCCCTGTACCAGGGGTAAATCTGTGTTTGTGGGCATTAAGTATGTATATTATGCGAGTCTGTGTGTATGGTGCATGTGTGTGTATTATCTATGCATATATGTAATGTGCATTTGTTTAGATGGGTAAATGTGCGTGATTGTAGATTGTGCGTGTGTGTGTGCGTGTACTATGTGTGCATATAGGAAATGTGCTTTTCTTTATATCTGTGTATTATGTGTGTATGTATTGTGCATATTTGTATGTAATATGTATGTACACGTTATGTGCACTCACTTGTAACTCCCCCTCCCATACCTAAACCTGCTGGGGGCTCAGCTTCCAGGGAGGAAGAAGAGAGGAAACTTTCTAGCTTTTAGATATTCAGGAGCTTGGAGAAGCCTCTTTGACCCTTTGTACCCAAGAATAAAAACATTTTCTTTGCTGTAGACAGGGCCGGTTTTAGACAAAATGTGGCCCTGGGCAAAGTTGAAGGTGGGGCCCCAAATGCTAAAACATTGTAGCAGCAATTTAAGGTCCCGATACTTTTTTGTCAGCGGTTGGCGCGCTGCTCGAGGTGGGGTGATCTTCTGTGACCTTAAATAAGACCCCTCTGTGCCCTATATAGTAGATAGGTCCCTCTGTGCCCTATATAGTAGATAGGTCCCTCTGTGCCTCCATAGTACATATAGTCGGTATCCCTCTGTAGGTAATTCTTCTGGTAGTTACCTCCACCACCCAGTATGTAGTATCCACCAATATAGGAGGCATCTCACTGTAGGTTTTACACCTGTTAGCTAGCCCCCTGATAGTTGCCCCCTCAGCAGATAGCAGCTCCCCTGATAGTTACCCCCCCCAGCACATAGCATCTCCCCTGTTCCCCCCCCCCCCCAGCACATAGCATCTCCACTGATAGTTGCCCCCTCAGCAGATAGCATCTCCACTGATAGTTAAATGCCCCCCCGCCCCCAGCACATAGCATCTCCTAGGGCTGGGGTGATGTGGGCAAAAAATAAAATCTCGTTTTTTCTTTTCTCGATTTTTTTTATTTATTTTTTGATGGGTGTAGTAGTATAGGCATAGTGGATAAGGGGTGTAGCAATAGTAGAAGCATATAAGATGAGGGGTGTAGTAGTAGATAAGGGGAGTAGCAGTTTTGGGAGTAGTAGTAGTATCAGGAGTGGAGGTAATAATAGCAATGGTAGTAGAGCAGTATTGGGGGTAGTAGTAGAGCAGTATTGGGGGTAGTAGTAGAGCAGTATTAGGGGTAGTAGTAGAGTAGTATTGGGAGTAGTAGTAGTAGAGCAGTATTGGGGGTAGTAGTAGAGCAGTATTAGGAGTAGTATTGGGGGTAGTAGTAGGGCAGTATGGGGGTAGTAGTATAGCAGTATTGGGGGTAGTAGTAGAGCAGTATTGGGGGTAGTAGTAGAGCAGTATTAGGAGTAGTATTGGGGGTAGTAGTAGGGCAGTATGGGGGTAGTAGTAGAGCAGTATTGGGGGTAGTAGTAGAGCAGTATTAGGAGTAGTAGTAGGGCAGTATTGGGAGTAGTAGTAGAGCAGTATTAGGAGTAGTATTGGGGTAGTAGTAGGGCAGTATTTGTGGTAGTAGTAGAGCAGTATTGGGAGTAGTATTGGGGGTAGTAGTAGGGCAGTATTGGGGGTAGTAGAGCAGTATTTGGAGTAGTATTGGGGGTAATAGTAGGGCACTATTGGGGGTAGTAGTAGAGCAGTATTAGGAGTAGTATTGATGGTGGTAGTAGTAGGGCACTATTGGGGGTAGTAGTAGGGCAGTATTAGGAGTAGTATTGAGGGTAGTAGTAGAGCAGTATTAGGAGTAGTATTGGGGGTAATAGTAGGGCACTATTGGGGGTAGTAGTAGAGCAATATTAGGAGTAGTACTGGGGGTAGTAGTAGGGCACTACTGGGGGTAGTAGTAGGGCAGTATTAGGAGTAGTATTGGGGTAGTAGTAGAGCAGTATTAGGAGTAGTATTGGGGGTAATAGTAGGGCACTATTGGGGGTAGTAGTAGGGCAGTATTAGGAGTAGTATTGGGGGTAATAGTAGGGCACTATTGGGGGTAGTAGTAGGGCAGTATTAGGAGTAGTATTGGGGGTAATAGTAGGGCACTATTGGGGGTAGTAGTAGGGCAGTATTAGGAGTAGTATTAGGGGTAATAGTAGGGCACTATTGGGGGTAGTAGTAGAGCAATATTAGGAGTAGTATTGGGGGTAGTAGTAGGGCACTACTGGGGGTAGTAGTAGGGCAGTATTAGGAGTAGTATTAGGGGTAATAGTAGGGCACTATTGGGGGTAGTAGTAGAGCAATATTAGGAGTAGTATTGGGGGTAGTAGTAGGGCACTACTGGGGGTAGTAGTAGGGCAGTATTAGGAGTAGTATTGGGGTAGTAGTAAGGCACTATTGGGGGTAGTAGTAGAGCAGTATTAGGAGTAGTATTGATGGTGGTAGTAGTAGGGCACTATTGGGGGTAGTAGTAGAGCAGTATTAGGAGTAGTATTGGGGGTAGTAGTAGGGCAGTATTAGGAGTAGTATTGGGGGTAGTAGTAGGGCAGTATTAGGAGTAGTATTGGGGTAGTAGTAGGGCACTATTGGGGGTAATAGTAGGGCAGTATTAGGAGTAGTATTGGGGGTAATAGTAGAGCAGTATTAGGAGTAGTATTGGGGGTAGTAGTAGAGCAGAGGAGAGATATGGGGGTACTTTATCATACAGGATACTGTGTGATTCAGCACCCACCTCCATCATGTACTGCTCAGGGCCTGGTGGCCATAGATACAGAGGGAGGAGGGCCCTGAACAGTATATGGTGGAAGGGGGGACTGCATCATACAAGATCCCCTGCCCCCTTCCTGTATACTGTTCGCTAGGCTAGTATATGGGGAGGGGTTACTGTTTTATAAAGACACCCGAGGCTCCGCCCACCCGCGGCCATAAGCACCGCCCCCTGGCCGCAAGTCCCGCCCCCAGTCTCCGTGACCCTCTAACCCCCCCCCCCCTCTATTTCTTTACCTGGGCTTGCCGTTCCTCCTCTTCTGTAGGGCACAGGCAGCTCTGCAGGAGGGGCGCTCCGTCCTCACAGCTCAGCTCCTTCGTTCATTAGTGGAGCAGGGGAGCTGCTTGTGCTGCTCTGCTTCCTGCTCCACTAATGAAGGAAGGAGCTAGGGGGCCCCTGGGGGATGGGGGCCCTGGGCAAGTGCCTACTTTGCCCCCCCCCTAACGCCGGCCCTGGCTGTAGATGCACAGACAAATGCATCTGGAACACAAATTACAGATGGCAGAAGCCTTGTAAAACTAAAAAATTACAGGCAGGCAGGGGTTGCGGGAAGATAAAGAAACTTTACTCACCAGTCCCCAAAGCTAAAATTTGTCTTTCAAATCAACTGTTGTCAGAAAATTATATAGAGTTGTCATTTATTTCTTTAGCCTTTCAGTACTTATCAGCTGCTGAATGTTCTGCAGAAGTTGTGTATTCTTTTAAGTCTGACACAGTGTTTTATGCTGCCTCCTCTGTCCATGTCTGGAAGGTTCCTGACATGGTAAGAGGTGGCAGCAGAGATCACTGTGTCAGACTGAAAAGAATACACCACTTCCTGCAGGACATACAGCAGCCGATAAGTACTGGAAGACTGGAGATTTTTTTCATAGAAGTAAGTTACAAATTAGTGGCACCAGTTGATTTGAAAGATTTTTTTTTCTTTTTTTTTGCTGCAGTACCCCTTTAATACTGTGGACTATTTTACTTTTAAATAACTAGGCAACCCCTTTTGTACAGTCAATGCAGTTTCTCCAGTGATCAACTTATCGGTGCTCACCAATTTCCTGGGAAATGTAGTTTTACATGCCACCATACTGCTTGTCTGCTTGAAGGAGGATTTCTAGGTAGGGATCCCCTCCTTCTCTATTCATTTTAACAGCTTTATTTATAATACTCTTTGTCAGCCCTTTCCACATACAATTACATCAGACTGTCAGCAGTCTCCTTCATGTTACCAAATACCGTACCGTACCGTATACCAGTGGATTCTAAACTGAGTGACCGGAAATGCTGGGAATTGTAGTGTATAGAAATGTCTGTGAACCACAATTGTCCCTCCAAAAAGTTGGGAGGTATGGAGGAAGGGCTGACTGCAAAGCATTATGGGGAAGCTTGATGTCATGTGTTTTCAGTCATATTCTTTATCATCATCATCATCATCATCATCATAAACCTTACAGCAATGGAGCAGCTTTATCAATCTGCCAGAGACAAAACACAGTCTGATTTGCCCATAGCAACCAATCATACCTCACCTTTCATATCTTAACAAGCTCTTCTAAAATTAAAGCTGAGTTTTGATTGGTTGCTATGGGCAAGTTAGACTGTCTAAGTTGCACATGGCAACCAATTACAGTTCAGCTTTTATTTTACCAAAGTAATTTGAGAAAGGAAAGCTGAGGGGTGATTGGTTGCTATGGGCCACATCAAACCATATTATTTAGTGTTCTTAGTGTGGCCTAACCATAAGCTGTTTGCTTGGTCACAAGTGTGTTTAGTGACCTCCGCTGTAAAGCGTGTCGCCATTAATGGGTTAATGCTTCAGGTTTGTTTGCCTGCAGTAACCATAGCAACCACGCACTGTGATGACAAGCGCTTATGTCATTAAGGAGGTTCCATAAAGCAATGCACTGCGCCCTGATCAGTGCCATCTTGGATGCGCCAGAGGACCTTGAGCTTGTATATTTTACTGCCCCCTACCATTAATGGAATTTGGAGGTTCTAGCAGGGGAAAAGGGGTGGTCTTCTTTAGACTACCCCTTCATTGAGTCTCCACCTTCTTGAGAAGTGGACCTGGATCTGTGAAGGAGAGGAGAATCATCCGCCTAGCCAACAAGGTGACAGATATTGTAGCCAGATCTCTTTCACATCCTGTTTATTATATTCATAGTATGGTATTACCCTCTAAGCCCAGGGGAGAGGCAACTCTCCAGCCATGGCTCCCTCGAGGTTTCCCCCACAGGGGTTTTTTCCTTGCCTGAGTGCTGGAGGGGGACTCTTCGTGAGTCGGGGGTCTGCCATTTTGGGTGTCATGTAATTTTAAATAAAATTTGGACTCTTTGACACCTGATTACAATGTGTTGTGTCTTTATTGTGTGTTCTTTGGTTTAACTTATTATGCTTAGGAGTTGGGGATCCACCACATATTGCAGTCATGGATAAAGCTGGACATCTGCCTGCTACACAGATCTATCACCTGCACAATGAGCGCAAGTAGGATGGAGCAGTGGATAGAACAACTCCTGCATGTATGTGTATTTCACTGGATTTAAGGGACACTCAAATCTTGAAGAAAAAACATGCATCGCAAGCAGGGCCGATTCAAGGGTTTCTGCCGCCTGAGGCAAACCTCAGGCGGCCGCTTCGAGTGATAGCCGGCATCCCCCCCGGAACAACACCCCCCCCCCCCCGCCGCCGCCGCCGCCGCAGCCGTCTACTCACCTGTCCCACACCGCAGCCGGCCCGCGATCTCTGCTGTCTCCACATCCCGTCAGGTCCCGCGATGTCACCCTGCAGCTGTCACGGACCTCCAGGCTGTGGTGAGTGAGTGGGGTGATCGGGTTGCGCGGGGCGGTCCCGCGCGACCCGTTCACCCCAGCGCGTCCCCCACCGACCCCGGGCACTCACCACAGCCTGGAGGTCCGTGACAGCTGCAGGGTGACATCGCGGGACCTGACGGGATGTGTAGAGCGCGGGCGACGGGACAGGTGAGCGGCCGCTGTCATTTTTGTTAAGTGATACTTAACAAAAATGACAGCAGGGGGGACATAATGCCGCCCCCTGCCGGACCGCAAATTCTGCCGCCTGAGGCGGAAGGCTCATTCCGCCTCATGGCAGAAGCGGGCCTGATCGCAAGGTTTATACCTACATCTGCAAGGTTTGTCAAAAGGTTTTTTTAAAGTGACAGGGTCCCACCAATCATATCATAGGAACAAGACACCACCATAAATACACATCATTTATACACAACCCAGTGGCTCTTGTGTGTGTGGGCAGCATCAAGGGCAAGTGTTCCCACACCCAGGGGCGCCGCAATCATGAGGCGACCTGAATCGTCTGCCTCAGGCGGCGCCACTAGCTGTCACCATGGGGGCGGCATTCAGTGGCAGATTATAATATGAGCGGTTCGGCGGCCGCCCACATTATAATCCGCCACTGACTGTACCATGTACCGGAGCCCCCCCGCCCCCGGGCAGTATCTGTAATGAGATGCTGGGAGCGGGGGGGACTGTATTCATAAGCGCCGCGCTGTACTAAATCAGCCGCGCGGTGCTGATACTACAGCGCGGCGCTTATGAATACAGTCCCCCCCGCTCCCAGCATCTAATTACAGATACTGCCCGGGGGCGGGGGGGCTCCAGTACATGCATTCCACGTCCGTGATCCGTCAGGATCACGGAACGTGGGAATGCAGCCGGGTTAGTCCCCCGTCTGATGTGCGGCTGCCGGAGGTGTCCCATCCTGTCCCCGGCAGCGCGCGCATCAGAGAGATCCCCGTGCGCCGGAAGTCACAGCCACAGGCGCACGGGGAGATCTGTGATGCGCGCACTGCCGGGGACAGGACGGGACACCTCCGGCAGCCGCGCATCACCCGGGACAAGACCAGAGAGGCTCGACGGGGGAACGGAGGGCAGGTGAGTTGTGTGCTGTTTTTTGTTTTATCTGCTGTGCGGGGGGGGGGGGGTGGCGGGGGGGGTGGAAAGAGGGGGACCATCTATAAGGGAGGGGGGAAAGAGGGGGACGACCTATAAGGGAGGGGGGAAAGAGGGGGACGATCTATAAGGGGAAACCATCTATAAGGGAGGGGGAGAGGGAAGAGGGGGACTATCTATAGGGGGGGGGAAGGGGACCATCTATAAGGGAGGGGGGAAAGAGGGGGACCATCTATAAGGGAGGGGGGAAAGAGGGGGACGATCTATAAGGGAGGGGGGAAAGAGGGGGACGATCTATAAGGGGAAACCATCTATAAGGGAGGGGGAGAGGGAAGAGGGGGACTATCTATAGGGGGGGGAAGGGGACCATCTATAAGGGAGGGGGGAAAGAGGGGGACCATCTATAAGGGGGGGGGGAAGAGGGGGACCATCTATAAGGGAGGGGGGAAAGAGGGGGACGATCTATAAGGGAGGGGGGAAAGAGGGGGACGATCTATAAGGGGAAACCATCTATAAGGGAGGGGGAGAGGGAAGAGGGGGACTATCTATAGGGGGGGGAAGGGGACCATCTATAAGGGAGGGGGGAAAGAGGGGGACCATCTATAAGGGGGGGGCATCTATAAGGGAGGGGGGAAAGAGGGGGACCATCTATAAGGGGGGGCCATCTATAAGGGGGGGGCCATCTATAAGGGAGGGGGAGAGGGAAGAGGGGGACTATCTATAGGGGGGGGAAGGGGACCATCTATAAGGGAGGGGGGAAAGAGGGGGACCATCTATAAGGGAGGGGGACGATCTATAAGGGGGGGGGGACCATCTATAAGGGAGGGGGAGAGGGAAGAGGGGGACCATCTATAGGGGGGGGGAAGGGGACCATCTATAAGGGAGGGGGGAAAGAGGGGGACCATCTATAAGGGAGGGGGGAAAGAGGGGGACCATCTATAAGGGGGGGCCATCTATAAGGGAGGGGGGAAAGAGGGGGACCATCTATAAGGGGGGGACCATCTATAAGGGAGGGGGACCGTCTATAAGGGGGGGGAAGAGGGGGACCATGTATAAGGGGGGGAGGGTGACCATCTATAAGGGAGGGGGAGAGGGAAGAGGGGGACCATCTATAAGGGAGGGGGGAGAGGGGGACCATGTATAAGGGGGGGAGGGGGACCATCTATAAGGGGGGGAAGAGGGGGACCATCTATAAGGGGGGAAGAGGGGGACCATCTCCTAAAAGATCAGCACCCTCCTCTCCTGACATCCTCTGTGCTGCTGGGACTTCTCCTATAGGATTAGCACCCTCCTCTCCTGACATCCTCTGTGCTGCTGGGACCTCTCCTATAGGATTAGCACCCTCTTCTCCTGACATCCTCTGTGCTGCTGGGACCTCTCCTATAGGATTAGCCCCCTCCTCTCCTGACATCCTCTGTGCTGCTGGGACCTCTCCTATAAAGTCAGCCCCCTCCTCTCCTGACATCCTCTGTGCAGCAAGGGACCAAACATTATGTTTATTGGGGACAGCAGTGGGGGGGCAGTAGTGGATTATAATGTGGGCGGATTGACGGGGGAGGGGGGGGGCGTCATTCTATAGTTCGCCTCGGGCAGCAGAGAGGCTAGAATCACCCCTGCCCACACCCAACCACAGAGTAGGGGATATAAAGCTGATTGGTAGGTGTTCCAGTGGTCACGAGAATGTGGGGAACGTATCCCCTCAAATAAACAGTTGAGACAATGCTCCATTAATTCTCTATAGGTCTTGTTATCCCTTATCCTGTGAATAATTTTGGGAGAGGGGTATGTTCTCAAGTACTATATGGTTTTTTTTCAGAAAAATGGCATATGGCATTTTTGGGGGTCAAAAACGCTGCGACCAGATGTTAGCTGGTAGTCAGTGGGGGAAAGTGAAACGCAATTCTAATAGGACATTTTTTTGCTATGGTGTTTTTTGTTTTGTATAATCGTATAATCAGGCCATTTGTTTGGTGTATTGTCACAGTCTTCTATAGAGGGGAATATTGTCATGTCTATACAGAAATTTGTGTTTTTTCCCCAGTTCTTCAACAAAAAACCTGGAATCACATGATAAAAAATAACATGACTTGAAATAAAAATAAAAATAAAAATGGGATAAAACACTTAGGCTCCGTTCACACGGAGTAAAACCGGTGGAATTCTGCATCTCGCCAGCCTCCGTGTCATACTGGCTGTCTATGGGAGGCTCGCGTGGCTCCTCTATCCGTGTGGAAGAATCCCATACCTAAACCTGCTGGGGACTCAGCTTCCAAGTGTCAATTAAGCAGGGAGAAGCCTCTTTGACTCTTTGTACCACAGAATAAAAGCATTTTCTATGCTGTGAAAGCACAGACAAATATATTTAAGGTACAATGTGCCTTTTTGACCTAACAGCATCTAACAGTGTCAGCAGTTTGGAACATGAATTACAGCTGACAGATTCCCTAAAGGAGAAGTCTGGAAAACTAATGACAAGCAGGCAGGGGGGTGCAAGAAGATAATAAAGAAAGTATACTTACCAGTCCCTCTGCCCTCGTAGCACTGCTCTTGGGTCTCTCACACAGCCGCTAGAAGTAATTTTTCGGTTCGGTGTTTAGTGTACGTCTTGACTGAGGGACAGATAAGCTTGCCGAGGCCCAACCACCACCCCTCAAGTCCCTTAAAAGAGACACACAGGTGGTAAGGCCACAGCGGCCATTTATTATAACACATATAATGTAATAAATAACTTTTTTAATACGTAACTTTATGCAACCCCAGTGCAACTATATTACTAAACTATTACCTCCCTGAGTGATGATGTGGAAAGGGGCATGGAGGCACCGCTACACCCAATCTCCATTGCACAATCCAGCTCTCGCCAACTTACCCCCAGTCGCTGTCACCTAACCCAGGGGCACCATGTGTTTGCTACATACCCCTTTATGACCATTGGCCACAGGATTAACTCAGCGAAGCTATGTACCGCCCCAGCTTCCAACCACTATCTTATAACTTTAGAGGGATTATCCCTCATGCCACAAACTTTAACTAAATTTAACTTTATGTTACTGTCCAACTGCTCGAAGGGTGCCTCCAAAATCCCCCTCCCATCTTAGCCGCCGTGACAAGAAACAATAGGAAAACACAAACAAGGGAGGGCGGGCAGGCAACTGTCCACCTGCTTGCTCCGCTGTGACTGACATGCTCCCCCTGCTGGTCCTCCTTATAATACCTCTGCTGCCCCCCCCCCCCCCTCAGCACATGAACACCTCGTGCTACTTCCCGCTCGAGCCTCTGCTGAGCATAAACCCCTTGTAGCTGCACTATTCTCCCCTAGTCACGTGCCCTTCCCCATACTGCGTTGCTAGAGTGCTTGCTCAGCCCTGGCTCCTGCAGCTGCAGTGTCATGGAACGGCTGATGGATTGCCCGCTCAGCCAGTCAGTGGGTGATCTATTGGCCGAGTATGTGACGTTGCAGCTGGAAGAGCTGTAGGAGGCCAACATCTGTCAGATGTATCTGGTACGTCATAGCGCTGCTAGTGGGGTTCAGAGGGGGCTGTGCCATGCCCCCGTTCTGAACTGCTGTGTTCCTAGCTCCTATTTAATAAAATAGCTTTTTATTTTCAATTTCCCTGCGTAAATATTTTTCTCGTTTCGCAGCATATTTTAATTAAAAAATAGGTGAAAAAATGCAAGTGCTAAGGCCTTTTAAACACGAGGGGGGGGGGAAACAAAAGCACAAAAATGAAAATTGGCTTGGTTGTTAAGGGTTTAGGGAAGCGCTACAAGGGCACAGGGACAGGAAATATACTTTTGGTATTATGTTCCCACACACCCTTTCCTGCCTGAGATTTGTTAGTTTAATGGGACTTCTCCTTTCAAGAAACTTATGTGTCACCTTATGCTGTTCGCATTGAGTGACTGACCAGTTACTAGCAGTGAGCGAGCATCACTGGACATATACACAGCGCTGTGCAAAGTCGCTATAGTAATGTGAAAGGTTTGAAGCTGGTTATATCTGGTATATGTAGGGTAGTCCCCTAGAATTAAATTCCCTGGTGGGCCCAAGGTACCCCAGTCCTACACTGCCGGTGGCTAAGGAAGTAGGAGCATATCAAAGTACTTGACAATATATAAAAAATAAAGTATTACGTGAGTAGTTTTGTTACCATTTTTGGGTTAAACCAGGTGGTTTATTTTCTCACCTGTCCTATTCTGTAAAATGTTCTAATATATCAAGACATTCTGCATGATATAATATTTAGATTTTGTAAATGTTAAAACTTGAAAATGCAGCTTCTTGAGAAATATTAAGATTATTTAACTATAGTTTTTGTACTTTATTGTATTCTTATTGTATATATGTCTGCAAATAAAATAATATGTATATGTTTTTCTATGCTGCCAATAGAACATTTCATTGTTTAAAAAAAAAAGAAGTGGGAGCATGCTCAAGTAGCGCTCATCTCTAGTCTTCTTAACAGTATGGTATGGTTTTGTTTTACTCCTTATTTGAGGTCTCCACCAAAAAATGAGATGTTATCATCTTTAATCCCTTCCCGTCAGCAATCTGTATATATATGTTCCTACTGAATACCCTGTGCAGTAGGAATATTACGGTATACACATTCCTGACACTGACGGGGCTTTCTGATGTGAGCAGGAGCGATGCAGAGAGAGCGATCCCGCTCACATCAGCCTCAGGAGCCGCAGGTGATGAGAGTCAGCTGCGATCCCCCAGCTGATTTTCATTAACCCCTTAAACAGCGATCGAGGTGTTTAAGATGCTCGGTGACAGATCAAGCATCAGATCAAGACTACAGATCAAGACTGCAGGGGTCCCGATCGCATGTACCGACAGATGGACGATCTATATGTAGAGTCTGCTCTCAGGCAGGCTCTATACACAGATCGCCGATAACACTGATCTTTGCTATGCTATGGCATAGCATACATCAGTATATGCAATCTAATGATTTCCTAGTGATTTTACAGTGAATTAAAATGTAAAAAAAGTAATAAAAAAGTATTAAAAGTATAAAATAAAACCTTATAAACCCCCTCCCAATAAAAGTTTAAAAGACCCCCTTGCCCATTATAAACATAAAAAAATAAAGATATTACATATCGTAGCGTGCAGAATTGTCCAATCTATTTAAATATAACATTATTGTTCCCGTATGGTGAGCGGCGTAAACAGTGGAAAAAACGCACCACAATTGCTGATTTTATTAAATTATTTGTCACAAAAAAATTAATAAAAAGCAATCAAAATGTTTTTGTTAGACCAATATGACAATAATAAAAACTAGAGATCATGGCACAAAAAATGACACCCCAACCAGCCCTGTAGGTGGAAAACTAAAAGCGCTATGGCTCTTAGAAGGCGGGGAGGAACCTTGCATTTATCTGACCCGGACTTTTGTGCATCAAAGGGCTCTGTCTTGAAGGGGTTAAATTGCTTAGGGTGCCATGATCTCACATCTTTTTACAGTTTCTTGATACGCCTTTCTATTGTTGAGATATGTGGGTTTATTTTTTCCCTGAAAATTCAGTTAATACTGAGATGGGCAGGAACTTCATTTTTATAAAGGGGCTGAATATCAGATGATGGATATAATTATACAGTTAGAGGGTAGGTATTAGGCATACATGTCCTTCAATGAAAATTTTTGCGACCCCTGACTGTATAATTCCTCCCATCACCTGACATTCACTCCCATTATTGCATTTCAGTACATGCCCATGTGACTAATAACTAAATTGTCAAACACATTTTAAACTCACTATGAAACTCATCTATGAAATCCAAAAAACTGTTTATTTAACCACCGGCTTAGGACCATGCTCAAAAATTGCTGATTTACAGCAAGATTGCAATACAGACTTTACTGTTGTACAAACAAAACTATTGATACGTAACCCCCATTCTTGCTGTTCCTTAGAAGGAAATAAGCATGTAAGGTATTTTACAGTTTCTTTATTTTGATCAGGTATAACTGGTATTCATATCTCAAAAAGACCACTGTTATTTATAGTATAGTTTATGAACATCTTGAAACCCCTATAATTTCTGCAGATGAACCCATACCTGAGAAAAATGTCACATTCTAACTTGTCATTTTCAGGCACATTTGTCATCACTGCAATACTTTGTAATAATGCTGATTCAGAAAATTCTGAGAAAACTAAAAGAAAACTTTGGGAAAAATACAATTCTCAATGCAGAGGCATAACTTAAAGCCCCAGTGCAAAATCTGTTACAGGGTCCCTAAACTATAATACCTATTTAGGCTACGTTCACACTACCTAAGTTTCCGGCCGTAGCGCGTTCCGTGAATAAGCGGCCGGAAACTTACGTAGTTTGCGTACAATGGAAAGTATACGATCTACGGGCGCACAGTTCACATCACGTACGAAGTTACGCCCGGATCGTATGCGGCGCCGTAAAAAATGAACCAAACCATTATTTCCGGACGGAAATGCCGTAACTTACGCCCGTAGCGTAACATGCGGTCCCGTACGTAGTGGTGATTTCTTCATTTTGCCAGCTTTTTGTTCCAATCCAAAAGGTTCTGTGGGGTGTCCGGGGCTAGGCGAAGATTTCCAAGTAAAAGACCGCTGTTAGATCGCTACGAAGAGTGCTCAGGAAGCGTAAGTACGCTACGGGCGTAAGTTCGCTGTCCGTACGTATCCGGCCGCAACTTGCGTAAAGTCCCGGCCGGAGTTTCATACGTATATGTCCGGCCGCGAAAAATATGCGGCTGGACATATACGTAGTGTGAACCTAGCCTTAATATTAAAAGGGTTGTTCGTTCAGGACTCCTTTTTTCACAATTCCGGGGTAGCAGGTGGGTGGGAAAAAAAAATAACATCCACTTACCTCCCTGGCTGCTGCCTGCATTCTGCTACTACAGTCCCCAGTGTGAGATCACTTCCAGGGTTTGAGACATTATATAGCAGGCCCGCTTAGCCAATCATTGGCAGAAGTGGGATACCATTACAGTCGCTGAATGGCTGAGCAGGCCTGCAATGTCACATCTCACACTCAGAAAGCTGGCACACTAGAATGGCAGAATTCGGGTGGCAGCCAGGGAGGTAAGTGGATGTTATTTTTTTAACCCACCTCTTCCTTGGGCATTATGAAAAAAGCGGTCCTGGCTGGACAACCCCTTTAATGATAGCTTCATATAGGTAAACTGCAGTGAAAAGGCCTCATTCACACGACTGTAGTGTGGCCCAAAATTGTGGACCACATTATGGATGTGCATCCGTAGTGGTCCACAATTCACAGACCTCTGCATTGAAGCTAGCGATCCATGCCGCCTTTGTACACACGCACAGAGATGTGAACAGTGCCACTGAAATGTATTGGACTGGTCCTAAGTTACGGACGTGTAAATGAGGCCTGATTCAGTAAAAGGATTGGCATCATGGATTGATAAATAGCATGAATGCTCCTAACTTTCAAAATAGATGAAAGGGCCGGCCTTAGGGTTGTGCGACCTGTGCCTCTTCACAGGGTGCATCACCCCATCAATCAAAGGGGGCGCAGCCGGGTGAACCCAGTTGCCCCCCCTTTTAATGTCGGACAGGCCCACTAGAGGTTCAGAACAGCCTCCAGTGGGCAACGACAGCTGCAGGGGCATCTCGGGAATCCATGACTCCTGTCCCGGTTTTCCGGGTGAGCACTGCACTCAGCTGTGTGCGGCGGTGGCAGCAACAGCCGAGACTTCCAGTACAGGCAGCGTCTCAGACGCGATGTCTGTACCGAAAGAGTGGAGAAGATAGGAGAGGAGCGCCGGCTGCTGGGAGAGGCGCTGCTGCAGTGGAGCCTGCACTAGGCAAGTTCATTTGTTTGGTTTTTTGTTTCTGTAGTGGGGGGAATTACTACGGGGAGCACAGGGAGGGATTACTATTGGGAGCACAGAAGGGGCATAACTATGGGGGAGCACAGGGAGGGGATTACTACTGGGAGCACTGGGGGGGGGGTTACAATGGGGAGCACAGGGGGGATTATAAAGGGAATCATGGGAGAATTACTATGGGGGAGCATAGGGGGGATTACTATGTTGAGCACAGGGAGGGATTACTATGGGGAGCACAGAGCGGATAACTATGAAGAGCACAGGGGAGATTACTATGGGGAGCACAGGGAGGGATTAATCGTCACAGCAAGGGGCAGATTCACTGTTAGGGCCCTATTACACTAACAGATTATCTGACAGATTTTTTAAAGCCAATGTCCAGAATGGATTTGAAAAGAGGAGAGATTTCAGTCTTTCCCTAATTACCTGTTCTCTGTTTATAATCCATTCCTGGCTTTGGCTCAAAACAATCTGCCAGATAATCTGTTGGTGTAATAGGGCCCTAGACATCACACTGAATCTGCCAGAAGAATTGTGGGAGCTGTAGGAATGAGAGGGCATGTGCGCAGAAGCTGGGACCAGAGGCCACCCTTGAGCAGAGCGGGCCAGAATGAAGCGGAAATGGTGTGCTGTGAAGCAATTTCTCGGGAAATGTGTCATGTTGCACCTGGTAAATAAAACCCTTGTTTAAATATCTTTTTTTATGCTTTGTCCTTTGTCTTTATGCTTTAAAGGACAACTCCGGTGAAAAGCTTTTTCCCAGTAATTGAAACACATAACAAAGTTATATAACCTTGTAATATGCTTCAATCACCTATCTGCCCCCCTTCTCTATTTTTTCCCCTCTCAATCCCCCACCAGGAAGTGAAGTAAACTCATTCTTACCTCCAGGCTTTTCTGTGGCAGCCATTTTGTGACGATGACATTATCAAGAGGGAGGCTGGTGTAAGCCCTGTTAGGCCAGCTTCCCTTTGTCAGATGACTCAGGTTGCTCAGCTCTGATTGGCTGAACAAGCTGTAAGCCATCTAATAGTTCTACAGAGTCAGTTAGACATGACAGGTGATAAGGTGCATCATGGGAAAGCCCAAACCAGGAAGTGAAGAAAAAATGAAGACACCAACTGGAGCTTCAGTTCAGTTTTTTTTTATATCAGTGCTGGAGTTGATAAATCCAGCAGAAATGGCAGAGCTGAGCTGTTTTATTTCTTATGTGTTATGAAACACTACATACTTTTGTAGACATCATGTGTGAAATGAAATGAGGCAAATCACTTCACTCATTTGTTGTATACATGTACTAGACTATATTACAACATTTTGCATTTTAAGAGGAAATATTAGTTGGAAAACACATATTTTGTGCCAGCCTTTGTCACTTTTCCATAGTGCATACATTTTACTAAAAGCAGAAAAGATCATCAAATAAAATGTACAACTTATTATTTGTAGAATGCTAAGGTACCACTTTACAAAAATGATAGTGGCCCTTGTGCCCACTGTGCCTTACATCACCAATTAAGCTAACCGTTTCTTTGGAGTACAGTAGGAAACCAAAGGAACATTGGGAAGCATTCAAACACTATGTAGATTAATCCTTGGTCTGATTCAGACCTTCCTTGCCTGTTTATGGGGAGTTCTGCACAAAAAAGTAGCAGAAATGGATTCATTTAGATGGATTAAGGGAAAAGGTGACAGGTTACTATGAGAAATTATATTCCAATCCTGTCCCACTCTTTGACACCTCATCAGACTAGTTGTGTGAACATGACCTGCCAATTTTGTCTGAGGAACATACTACTTTACTTAACTCTAGTGATGAGCGAATACTGTTCGATCGAATAGATATTCGATGGAATAGTAAGGTATTCGATCTATCGAATATTATCGAATAGTTCGCTGAATATTCGATAAATATTCGATAATCGTTCAAATCCCCCAGCTTCCGTGTTTTTCCTCCAAGTGGTCGAGTAGATGTTTTTTAATAATCAAATACTTGTTCCCATAGACTTTAATAGGATCGAATATTCGAGAGATATTCGGGAGATATTAGAACGAATATCGAATATTCGAATATTTCACTATTCGCTCATCACTACTTAATTACCCTATTTCTGTTGAGGAAATTAAACATGCTATTTCTCAGCTGAAATCTCATAAGGCTCCAGGCCCAGACGGGTTCTTTGCTGTTTTCTATAAAATACTGAGTGAGGATATCTTTTCTTCTTTATTACCCTTATATTCCTCCCTAATACTGCCTACATTAACCTCTTGTTGAAACTGGAGATAAACCCCCACCTTCCTAGTTCTTATTGTGTAATCCCATTGCTGAATTTGGATCTAAAACTGATATAACAAATCATGGCTGATCGGTTGGCCACAATACTCCCAGTGCTTATCTCCCCCACCCAAGTTGGTTTTGAGCGTGGGAGATCAGTAGTTATAAATATCCGCAATTTGGCACAAAATATGGGTCCTTAACGACCGCAGGGCGTAAATATACGCCTGCGGTCGTTAAGGGGTTAATAACATGTAAAACAAGTGAAAAACATTTAAAAAACAGCTGAATATTTCATATTCTAAGTTACTGTAGAGTATAGCAATCAGCATGTGGAGTATAATGTATAGTAAGTGTGTGGTCACATGACACCAATGGGGAAGGGATGTGTGTTCAGCATGGACCAAGCAGGAAGTGAGAATCACAGAGCTGTGCAGCAGGACAGTGACAGAAACTTTTCTATACAGAAGTGTGTATAGCTGTGTGTAAGTGCAGGCAAACTATAGCAGCAGTGTGTATAGCTAAGTGTAAATGCAGGCACATTATAGCAGCAGTGTGAATGGCTGAGTATAAGTGCAGGAACATTATAACAGGAATGGAGAGGATGGGAAACACAAGGGCTGACAGAGACTGCAGGGAACATGAAGGAATGAGCAGGACATATGTGGGTACAGTTTATGTGGGTACAGCACTCTCTGTCCAGGGAGAGAGGGGTTACAGCTATGAGATTAAGTTATGAGCTAAGAGATTGCCTCCACAGTCCACTCCCCTGATGCAAGTCCCAGCCTAAAGTGGATCTGCCAATATTTTGAGGGTAAGGGAGACTTCCTGGGTCAGAGTACAGGGCTGTAGATAAAGGTTAAAAGAGTCCTGAGTTCATTATATTCTTTGAACTTCCCCCAATAATTCCAGTCTGATTTACAAAGATGGTCCCAGTTGCATCTTTCAATTTTTGCCAGGGTGGCCTTAGTTAAAATGATGGGCTTCGCCAAAATGCTCTATCCACTCCAGACCATATCAGTAATGTTGAAGCATATGGATATCAATACTATTAGAACAGCAATATTGAAATTTATTTGGGCCTCCTGAGAGTACAAACCCGAACTCTCGGTAATTATTCACACTGTCTGCCCGCTCCGTGCAGCGGGCAGATCCAGCGGGAGGACCACCTGGAAAACTGGGATACAGCCATAGCCATAGGCTGTATCCCAGTTTTCCAGGGGGTCCTCCCGCTGTATCCGCCCGCTCCACGGAGCGGCAGACAGCGGGAATCTGATGCCGAGCGTTCGGGTTCATACGAACCCAAACCTCGGAGGGTTCGGACCATCCCTAATGCAAATGCTTTTATTACCCAAGGATAAAAAGGGGCTGAATTTACCTGATGTGTACAATCTAGCCTGTCTTAGACACAGAATAGATTGGATTAAAGTAAATTCTCAAATGTTGTCCTGGAGTCTCATTTAGCCTGTCCATGGTCTGTAATAGCATCCTACGTACAAAATAGAGGGACCTCCAAATTGACATTAAACATAGCCTGATGTTCCATGTTTCCATCAAGGCTTGGAAGAAGGGTTGGAAGCTACTGGATCTTCCCTGGCAAATGAGTAATGTCCTTTATATACAGTATGGCATCACCCAGAATTTCCTCAAGGAAGGCAAAACCTCATCTTCTGTAGATGGAAAGAGGGGGAATATCGAAAGCTATGGATATGAGTAATTACTCCGCGGAGTGACATTATACTTTTTCTGAATTGGGAGACGGTGTTTTGGAGGGGATTTTTCTTCTTTGTCTGGGACTTACTGTGTTTATAACAGATGATATCAGGGCCGTCTTTCCCATTGGGCAGGGTAGGCGGCTGTCCGGGGGTCTATAACTCATGGGGGGCCCCAGTGGCAGTCGCCTACCCTTCAGAAAGGCAAAGACCCCCCAAACACACACTTATGGGCCCTCGACCGGGCCTCTACCAAGGGGGGCCCGCAGGACCCCCCCTTGCCTCCGCACGGCCCCCCTCCCATTCCCCCTTGTGACCGCAAGCAGTTTTGCTTGCGATCACAAGAGGGAGGCTGGGACAGGCCCCTGGATGACGCGCGGCTCCCGACTCTGCACGCTCCAGTCCCCGGCAGCACATACATCAGTGATCTCTGTGCGCTGGGGAAGTACTTCCGGCGCAGGGTGCGTCGATAATAAGCGCCCCAGTGCCGGAAGTGGCATCCCCGGCGTGCACAGAGCTCACTGATGTATGTGCTGCCGGGGATGGGAGCGTGCAGAGCCGGGAGCCGCGCGTCAGCTGACAGCCAGACCGGACTGCAGGAGGAGAGAGACACAGTGGGGGAGCAAGTTATCAGGTGGGTTCTGTTGTTTTTTGTTTTTTTTTTCACAGACATGGGGGACCATCTATAAGGGGGATAAAGGGGGGGGCATGTATAGGGGGGATACAGGGGGGGACCATCTATAAGGTTGATACATGGGGGACCATCTATAAGGGTGATACATAGTGGGCCATTTATAAGGGGGATACATGGGGGACCATCTATAAGGGGGATACATGGGGGGACCATCTATAAGGGGGATACAGGGGGGGCATCTATAAGGGGAATATATAGGGGGACCATCTATAAGGGGCATACAGGTGGGACCATCTATAAGGGGGATACAGGAGGGGGACCTATCTATAAGGGGGATACATGAGGGACCATCTATAAGGGGGATACAGGGGGGGCATCTATAAGGGGAATATATAGGGGGACCATCTATAAGGGGCATACAGGTGGGACCATCTATAAGGGGGATACAGGAGGGGGACCTATCTATAAGGGGGATACATGAGGGACCATCTATAAGGGGGATACATGGGGGGACCATCTATAACGGGGATACAAGGGGGGACCATCTATAAGGGGGATACATGGGGGACATCTATAAGGGGGATACATGGGGGACCATCTATAAGGGGAATACATGGGGGGACCATCTATAAGGGGGGGTAAAGGGAGGGACCATCTATAAGGGGGATACAGGGGGGACCCATCTATAAGGGGGATACATGGGGGACCATCTATAAGGGGGATACATGGGGGACCATCTATAAGGGGAATACGGGGGCATCTATAAGGGGTATAACATGGGGGGCATCTATAAGGGGGATAACATGGGGGGGCATCTATAAGGGAGATAACATGGGGGCCATCTATAAGGGGGATAACATAGTGGGCCATCTTTCTAGGTGACAACACAGGAGGGCATCTATAAGGGGGACTACACGGAGGGTGTATGCAATAGGGCATGTATTATAGTGGACAACACAGAGGGGAGCATATACTATAAGGTGGTCACATAGAGTCAGCCTACCCACTAAATGAGGGTGTAAAGGGGCCAATACAGATGTGCAATGTGTATAGAGATGAGGATGGCGCCAGTGTGAGGAGCCTAATATGTCTGTCTGGCAGATTCTGTGGGTTCGTGGCTCAGAGACATTTTCATGACGGCCCAGGGCAGATGGAGAAGATGAAAAGAACTCCGATCAGAGAAGACGTCCCCTGTGAGTCACTAAATATATCTGCACTGTGATGTATATAAAGTAGAGAACCTGTGTGTAGCTGCGTCCACCTCTATATGTCTGGATGAGGTGATAGTGATCTGTGTACAGTGGATTATTCAGTAGCAGCGGTGGCGTTAGTCAGTATCTGGTGGTGTTAGTCAGTATGTGGTGGTGTTATTTGTTACTTGTAATCTGGTACTGTGTTTTGTTGGATTTAGTATACTGGATTTGGTCAGTAACAAAATGATGGTGATGGCAGCAGTTGTGGTGTGATGGTTATATTTCCCCCTTGTGTACTGGTATTATTGGCAATATTGGTCTCAGTATTCAGGGTTTGGTTAGTGACAGTATGGCGGTAATATGTATGGTGACAATATTTCCTATATACTGGTATTATTGGTAATATCAGTCTTGAGATGATATATATATATATATATATATATATATATATATATATACACAAATCGTCGAGGAAGGGGGGGGGCCCAAGTTGACCTCTTGCACCAGGGTCCAGGAGACATTAGCTACGCCCCTGCTTATGGACCACTAACTTTTAAATTCCTAGCAGACGTGCCGCGTGCAGGCACGTCTGCTTCCCTGACGTCCCTTTCGGCGACTGACGTCACTTCCTGGAAGTGCCGCTGAGGATCCAGGAGCAACCACAGCTGCTGGGTACCGGAGCTCCTGAAGGAAGAAGACTTAGCTGGGGAGCAATGTTTGAGGTGAAGTTTTTCCTGGTTGTGGGTCAGCTACAGTTTAGGACCACCACACTATTAGAAGAAATTCCATAATAAAATATAATTATTGGAATTCTTTCCCCATGAAACTAAATTCATATCACATTTATTGTTAGTGCAAAAACAGAATTACTAAATCTGCTAACACATCAAAGACTTTAAAGGGCTATTCTGGAGGTTTTTTTTTTTTAATTAACTGTGCTCAGGCAATAATAACTATACTCACTATCCTTGTGGCTCTCCCACCAATGTCTCTGTGCTTCCAAAATGTAGGAAAATGCTTTTATTGTATACTATGAAAAGAACCAACAAGGGTTTACCAAGCTCCTGAAGTAAAGCTAACTGTAACACCTCCTTAATACCCAACTACCACCATCCTTTATCGCTGATACTGCTTGGAACGCATCTTCCAGGTGTCAACCAAGCAGGGAGGGGGGAGAGAAGAAGCTTTTCAAGAGCTTGTAAAAGCCTCTTTGACTCTTTTTAAGAGAGATTAAAGAGGACCTGTCACCCCCCATGCTGGGGTGACAGGCTCCCGACCCACAGCTAGATCCCCTTATACTGACCTCATCTGGCCGAGTCCCGCTCCGGGAGCCGGACCCAGGACAGAGATATCCCAGTCAGAAGCCGGCGCGCACGCTGTGGAGATGGTCCGGCGTCCATAGAGAATGAATGGAGCCGGACTCATCTCTGCACACGGCTCCATTCATTCTTTATGGACGCAGGACCTATCTCCACAGCGAGCGGGACTCGGCCAGATGAGGTCAGTATAAGGGGATCTAGCTGGGGGTCAGGAGCCTGGCACGGGGGTGACAGGTCTCCTTTAAAAGCATTTTTCTACATTGTGGAAGCACAGCTGGATATATGAAAGGTATCATGTGTCCCTGACCTAACAGCTACCTAACAGTGTCAGCAGTTTGGAACGTGAATTGCAGCTGACAGCTTCCCTTTTACAATGCCAACTACCACTTTCATCTATTCTCAGTCAAGGAAATGCCAAGAAACTAGGAATACGCCTTAGATCTGCAGGTGAAGACAGGATGACTTCATTTGGTAAACATGAGATTCCATTTCCAAAATAAATAGTATATAAGGTAATAAAGAAAACCCATTTGGGGCTTATTTGAACCTATGCACAGTTTATTCATGCCAATAGATCAGGTTGGTATGTCAGATTATTGGTGTACAAAGTCACAATTTTTGTGCAAGCTCCAATTTGCATAAATATTTTCCTTTTTACACCGTCCAGGATTCCCATAAATTATAGCAGAAATGTATTCTAACTTCAAAGTTTAAGATGCTTCTGACTCTTTAATACAATTGGCGCATATTTCTCCAGGTGACTTTCACTGTAGACCGACATATGAAATAGTAGTCATGCTAAATATCATGCTATGCCTTATCTATCAGCAGGTTAAACAATCTAATCTGCTGATAGCTCCCTATTATGAACAGGGTGCTAAGGATGAAGGTATGTTTATTACCTTCATCCATGGTGCCATTTCTGTGCAGTTTGTGGTTTAATACCACTTCTTGTAAAGCAGTTTGGAACACTAGGGAGCAAGGCTACCACCCCAAAGCACCGATCATGCACGCAACCGACTAGCCAGCTCCACGGATAATTGTTTGAAGGAGCAGGTGGGCTGGCCAGGGCAGTACAAACTGCTTACCTTCATCCTCAGCGCCCCATGCTCAATGGGGGGCTATAAGCTGGATAGATTCTTCTAGTTTCCCTTTCATCGATAAGAAGCTGGCAATATCACTGATGAAACACATTTTATGGAGGATTTATTAAATCTAGAACAAAAAAAATTTAATGTACTGGCCCACTGTAACCAGTCAGGGCAATGCTTTTATTTTCCAAAGAGCCTTTGACCATTGAAAGCCCAAATCAGATTGGTTACAATTGGTAATTCCTCCATTTGTGCAAGTTTCATTAAACTCCCCCACCTCCCAACCTATACATATCACAATGAATGTATCTACTTCATTCCTATGGAATTCTTTCCAGCCCACAGGACAGCTGTTTCCAGTGATCCTTTTAATATAATAACATGTATTTTAAAGTCTGGAAGCTATTTAGCTTGTGTTTACTATACTTTAAGTTTATGAATAAAAGATAGAAAACCATTAATTTTCTCAGAAAGCTATTATATTGAAACATTGGAAGCCATTTGGTATAGTATAGTGTGTTGCATTTGCAAATAATTCAAGACTGCATGTAATAATTTGGATCTTATCAGGTCTCTGGACCTGCACATTATTACTATTACATATATGAATATAGTACAATACCACTCAATTTCCTATAGGTTCAGTATCAGTATATCTATAGATTGTAAGGTATTTTTGTCATTTGCAAAACCTTTTGACGTGTCACAAAGGTATGTCAAAAGTTTTGATCGGTTGGATCTGGATGTTCAGACTCCTGCTGATCATTAAAACGAGCTGGGAGAAGCATACATCTGAGCACTTCTCTCCCTTGCCAGCTGCATTCTTCTTCTCATTACAGACCAACTGCATAAAGTTATTAGAGAATCTGTTTCTAGTTGTGAAATAGGGAAAGAAGAGCTAATCTGCTTGCTTTTCCTGGCTCATCGTAAAGATTTTAAGGGGTCTGAACACCCAGACCCCTACCAGTCAAAAAATACTTCTCTGTGACATGTCAAAAGATTTTGCAAAAAGAATTTGCACTGTTGTAAATTGTTACAAATAGTAACCAGCATTTTAAAGTCCCACAATATCTTTATCCTTGTTGTATTTTACAATCCAGCTATGGCGATGTTTGATGCTTCTTCTGAGTGCTTATCTAAGTTTGGAATAAATTTGGAACAGGATTAGAAAGGAAGAGGTGGATCCAAGAGATTGAGCTGCACTCAGCATGAAGATGAATCTGACATTGAATGGGCAAAGACAATGGGGGAGATTTATCAAACTGGTGCAAAGTAGAATTGTCTTAGTTGCCCCTAGCAAACAATCAGTTTGCCCTTTTTAATTTTTTAAAGAATCTATGAGGAATGAAAAGTGGAATCTGATTGATTGCTGGGGCAACTAAGACAATTATACTTTATTATACCCATTTGATAAATCTCCCCCAACGTGTTTTGAGATCAAAATAATCCATTCTTCAGGTAAGTGCATAATTAGAATTTCTCCCTCCTCCAAGACTTCTCTTGTGCTGCACCAATTCTCTGGAACGCCTTACCCAAAGACATTAGACTCATTCCCAACCCTCATTTTCAAGTGTGCCCTAAAGACTCATCTCTTCAGGCACACTTAAAACATTCCCTAAATTTGTCTCCCCTTCTGCTGTCCCCCCACCTTTTACTCTTTATCTCTGGTTCCATGCGCTTCATATCTTTACTGGCTCACCCAATACATATAGGCACTTTCCGTTTCTATGTACAATAGCTGGACCATCTGCAATATAGCACTTACTAACTCTTGTGTTGCCCCTGTTCTACTAGTGTGTAAGTGAGCAGGTCCCTCACACCCTTTTTATTATTTTTTTTTATTTATTTCTGTATTGTGTATAATGTATTGCATTAAATTCTGTAATGTATTATGCAAAAAAAAATCTTATTACTATAAGTGCACAATATTTAATAATAGGTACTATGCACTTACCTGAAGAAAAGATCATTCTTGCCGTCTTCTGCCATCAACTGCTACATTCATCTATATCCAGAGACAATGCCCTCTCTCTAATCCACTTCTTCTTTTCCTAGCCTGTTCCATTTCCTACTGGCAAGGGTTTACTACCAGCGAGGACTTTGGCCAGCAGCAATGGAATACTACATTGCATCTATTACAGATCGCTCCATACTCTCTTCATTCTTCTAATGTCTACTAAGGTGTTGTGCAACACTATAAGTTGAGCGCATTTCTTTTTCCCTGACATGTTCTAGTTTGGCATATCTTTGCTATACAACCCCAATGCTTCCCTTTTTACAAGATTCCCACAACCATCTTTTTCATTTTCATTCCTATGTCTTTGTGAACCATCTTTTTTACTCTGTTCTTGTCTTTGTATGTATTTTATACCATGTTTTACACTTATATTTTTTACATATGATATCATGAAAATGATGATTGCATTAGCTGCCAAATCCTTTGGTTTATGCATTTGTTTGAGGTACATTCACACTTACAGGATCTGCTGCAGATTTAATACTGCAGATATCAATATAACTAAATGACTGAACACAGCATCAAATCTGCTGCAGATCCTGTACATGTGAATGTACCCTTAAATGGCATAAGGGAGTAGGCTACCTCGATTTTCAGATTTACTGATATATTCTTATTTTCTGTTTTTATTTGTTTATTTTTTAACTCTTTGTACATTATTATGGGGGCAGCCATATTGCCTCTGTTCTGCTTGGTTAACAGCATTTAGAAAGATGCTTTTTAGCAGCCCTTTTCAAGGAAAGTTTTCTAGGCATGCTCTGTGATTTGGCCTGGTTCAGCAGGTAGCCACTCCATGTAATAGGGCCTTCAGTTTAGTTGTTCTCTCTTCTCTGATGACAGAGACTTATTCGTCCTTCTTACATTGGGTGCAACTTTTTTTATTATGTTCAAAGAGGGTGGATGCTTCTTTTTATGCTGAATGTTCTGCCAGTATCCTATCTTCTAAATTGGGGCTACTGGGCCAGTCATTCTGCTGCACTTTAAATGGAGTCCCAGAACTGGAACATCAAGACATCAAAGGCAGCGATGGCATGTAATTAATAAAGTGAAGCATTCATTTGTTTCTGCCTTACAGGCAATTTGACTATTTATTGTCACTGACTAATTTACACTTTGTGAGTACTTGCTCTCACTAGCTACACTGGCTAGAAGGCAGGGTAAATTATGTTTTACACACAGTTACTAAGAAACAAATCCTATTAAAAGAGGATTAGAGGGATTGAAGTTTAAAATGCCGGTGTTCGACTTGTTCAGAAGTAGATATAGCATAAAAAAGACCTCTAGTGTACAAAGTGAAACTTGTAGACCGACTGAAAATCTCACACAGTTAAAACACTGTATTATGCCTTATGCATTCAGTGTATTGTCTGTTTGTTCTGTAATGCATATACATTCTCTGTTTATTGAGGCAGTAAAACAAGCAGCCATGTTTAAAGGGGTTTGAAGACTTAAAAAAAATCACTCCCAGTCCAGTCTTTTTCAGTATTTATTTATGCAGTATTAAGAACAGACTTATTTTAATTAATGGGGTCTTTTTACCCTTTTCAAAAATGACTGGGCAGTAGGGAAGGGCAAGAAAAAAAGAACTTTTGCTCTGGACAGCCTGACAGAAGTCCTGCCTCAACATAAATCCCGTGTGCACCAGTGCGCGCGCCAGGAAACCTACGCCAGCTCAGAGCTGGAGTAGGTTTTCTGACTATTTTCTCGCGAAATAAATGATAAATAGTGCAGATGCTGAGTCTGCATAATCAGTAAAATAAATAAAAAAAATAATCAGTGCAGAACTTGAACACATGCATTTATAGGGTATGTGATCATATACAGTAAGGAATATATACTGTGTTACCAGGTCTAAAAAAATAAATAAATAAATGTGTTTTTGTAGCAGACAGGCATAACTCATGAAAATTGTTGGGCATGGCCTGCACACAGTGACCGAGACACAGAGACCCACCCTATCAAGTTTTAGAAGGTGTACTTCTAAGGTGTGAGATGAGTGGAAGAACGTGTCGGGGAACAAAAAGCATGAGCAATTTTCTGCTCCTTATACAACCCCATGTCTCTTAAAAATAGATGTGCCCCACAATGTTCAGAAACTTCATAGAGAATAAATGCATACACGTGGTGGTCTCTGTTCATTCCAATTGTCCAATTTGTCCCTGGTCTTGAGATTAGTGTTGGTCCTTGTGGTCAGACTTCTACTCCTTTTGCATATTTAAATTTTGGGGGGCATCCATGGAGACTCTTGATTGAGTACTTCATTGGAATTTTTTCAGTGATCTCCTTGAGTTCAGTGATTACTGTGTTTTGTTGGTTGGTATGTCATTGCCCCAACTAGGCAGAATCCTGCTCCACACCGATGAGGGGCAAATACCTTGAAACGACTGTCTGTGGATGGATGCCTGCCTTGACAAGCCCTTGTCCTGATTACAATACTCGCACCTTGAGTTAGACATTGACAAAGAGGGGCCATCCTGTTGTTTCCCTAATTGTGTTCCAATACTCGCAACCGAGTGAGATTTAAGGGGCTACATATCAGGGTGGTGTGGTGCTCTCCCCATTATGGAGGCACCACGTGGCTAGAGGTATCTGGCTATCCCGTGTTTTGAGCAACCGAGGATCCACGGACTCTTGTTTTGCATATTCAGACTCCTACTAATCAGTTTGTTGTCCTCTATTCTGTGGATAGGGAATATCTTCTTGAGATGGGAATATCCCTTTAAAGGGGTTATCCAGCACTACAAAAACATGGCCACTTTCCCCCTACTGTTGTCTCCAGTTTGGGTGGGGTTTTGAAACTCAGTTCTATGGAAGTAAATGGAGCTTAATTGCAAACTGCACCTGAACTGGAGACAACAGTAGGGGGAAAAGTTGCCCTGTTTTTGTAGCGCTGGATAACCCCTTTAACTGTATAATGGTCCATTTGACAGCTATCATGATGACCCTCTGGGACTGAGGGAGGGCAATACAAAACATCTTTCTCAGGCAGCAAAATAGCTTGTCCACCCCTAACCTAACATAGAATAATTACGTGCACTTTTATACAGAAATAAAAAATCCTCTGTCTACCTTGAGTTACGGACAAATACAGAATTGGAGGTGAAGGAAAAAAACTGCATAAATGGTTACATTCCCTTTAACCTGTTAGAATGTTTAGGAATGTTATTACTTGTAGCGTAAAATGACCTCTTGTAAATTTGTGAACCTAAATGCAGCACGGCTAATTATTATGGAAAAATATTATTATGTTATAATGTTGCTTTCATATAGAGTGTAATGAGAACTATGTCAGAACACGTCTCTTCTATGAAACTGTCAACTGTGTTCTTTTGAAAAGGAAAAGGTTCCCCGAGGCTTGGTTCACACGGAAGAGTTTTTTTCTTTGTGGGACATTACCTACAATAAAGATATTCAGTTTATAATACAGCTTGTTTGTTTCAGAGATACTTCCCACAAAAAGACTTTTATAGCTATTGTGTCTTTTACATTTATACTATAGTGTTTCTCGACAATACTATATGGGTTGCAGAAACAGCAGTTGCCAAGAAAGAACAATCCCAATGAGGTGGTGGTACAATAATTTCTTCCCACTATACACATGAATGCTTAAAGGAAATAATGATAGATTATAGATAAATAATCTAGATTTTTTTTTTTATTAAATAATCTGGTGAGGATTCTAGAAGAAGGAATACTCTTTGTGCATTGCCCCAGACTCATTAGGGTATGTTCATACAATGTGCTTTTCTCAAAAAGAACAGGATCCGTTCTTTTGAGCCTGGGTGGCATGGCATTGAAATCAATGCAATGCCGCCCATTCCATACACACACCGCATCGACAATGGACGTTGTTTGGAGCGGCCGTCCAAAAAATGAACATGTCAATTAATATAGGCCGTTGTATGGAGTGTATGGAAATAAATGCTTAATTGATTTCTATGCACATCCCCAAAGGGCCGTTCGGTCAGTATAACAAAGGCCATAGTGTACATACAGTGTAGGGTCTGCCTCGATATGAGTCCACCTTATCGTGGTGAGGCAGTTTACGCTGTTTGCAAATAGTAACCAAGAGACTCATTATTTTTGTGGGAATTTTTTGGGCAGTTGGGGGGGCTGCTTTTAATTATTTTCATGTCTATGGTGGGTCTGTATCTTGCTGTTGCGGTGAGCTGTTGCATTTTTCTGTGTTTTTGTGTGTTTGCTATTTCAGCCATGGCAACGCGCTCCTGCCTAGTGTGAACAGTGTTCTAGGAGAGCTGACCAATTTTTTTCCTTTTTTTTCTGTTTTCCAGTTGGGGGAGTGGCTGCCTCTATTTGGTCGTGCACTCCACCTGTCTCACCCAGGTGATGCAATTATTTTGCAGGTATTAGACGGATCTTGCATGCCCAGAGCATAGGCGTATTATACGCCATGGAGAGGCCATAGTGTACATACAGTGTAGGGTCTGCCTCGATAGGAGTCCACCTTATCGTGGTGAGGCAGTTTACGCTGTTTGCAAATAGTAACCAAGAGATTCATTATTTTTGTGGGAATTTTTTGGGCAGTTGGGGGGGCTGCTTTTAATTATTTTCATGTCTATGGTGGGTCTGTATCTTGCTGTTGCGGTGAGCTGTTGCATTTTTCTGTGTTTTTGTGTGTTTGCAATTTCAGCCATGGCAACGTGCCCCTGCCTAGTGTGAACAGTGTTCTAGGAGAGCTGACCAATTTTTTCCTTTTTTTTATGTGTGAACATAGCCTTATAGTGTAAAATAATTTGGTACTGTCTCAGTACTTAGGTAGAGAGCTAAGATAAAGCTTTTGAATCATCCAAGCTACACAGACTTCTGGCATAGACTAACAACAGAAGTGTCATATATCAGTGTCCCTCATTTTTATTTTAATTATACACGCCAAAGGTTATCCCTAAGCACCTCATACAGATGTGTCCGGGGGTTATATTGCTGCAAGTATATAGAAAACAAAAAAACAAGCTGTGCTTACCTCTCTGTGCTCCCCTGGTGTCCTCCTACAGGTCTCCGGGTGTCCCACTGAATGATACCACCTCCACTTCCGAGATGGACTTTCAGCCAGACATACAGCAAATTCAGGTAACCATAGCTTCTTTATTGTTTTTTATAATACTTGAAACAATATAAAAACGTTTCCATTGCTGGACCACCCCTTTAACTTTGCTTGAACCTCATTAACCTCTAGGAGACCTAGGGCATACATGTACGCCCTGGCCACCTGTCACCAGACGACCCTGGGCGTACATGTACGTCCTGGATGTCTACTGTGCTATGAACCACACTCTGGAGCGGAGAGCGCTTCATAGCAGGTGAGGGTGCTTTCAATCCCGCTGGGAGTATGTCTTCCCATAGAAACTAACGGGCAAGGGATGCGCAGCAGATTTCGTGTGAATTCACATATTTTTTTGTATTTCTACGGCCATTGTTGCCTATTGCAACAAAGGCCGTAGTCAAGCTTGCTGTCTATGGGATCCTGGCCAGAGCATATACACATAGTATACATTCTGGCTGGGACCCCTAGCGGCGCCGCAAACAACTAACAAGTCAGTCTTTTGCAGCCGCTATTCATTGAATAGCGGCCGCAGAAAGCTCTGTCAGTGCAAGCTTCATAGTGTGCTGTGGTGAGTTCTGATGCCGGCGCACGCTGATGATAGTGAAAGATCATCCAGCCGGTACTACAGTCACGGGTCACGGAACAGCCGGTCTCTTACACCATGTGAACATGGCTTAAAGGGGTATTCCGCTCAAACATAACTTTTCATGTTTCATGTTACTGCCCAGGATCTGACTAACAATTCCTTCCATACTTATTATCTATTTAGTCTCCTTCCCCCAAATCTGTTGCTGCTTTCTGCTTTAGACACAGAAAACTGTGTGAAAAGCTCACACACAGTTTTTTGTGTCTTCAGCACAAAGAAATAACTCAGAACTGGGGGAAGGAGACTGAATAGATAATATCACGTATGGAAGGAATTGTTAGTCTCACCATGGGCTGCAACATATAAATTGTTATTGTTACCATGGGCAGCAATATTTTAAAAGTTATGTTGAGGGAATACTCCTTTAAGTTCTATGGTGACAAAAAGTATAAATAAAAAAAGTAGTAAATCTACCTCTGCATATAGACTTTAGCGTATATATATATATATATATATATATTGGGCCAAGATTTGCACAGACACACTTGTACACAATTGTTCATAGCCATGCAGTTGCAGTTACAGGTTATATTCACACTAAATTAAAGACATCAGCTTTTTTTTTTTTTTTTTTTAACAAACCTCTGTTATTGCATCATTTTAATTGACTTTAATGAATTGCATTGAAGTCTGTGGAATAACAGATGTCATTTGCAAACGTCATTTGTCCACAATGATAGACGTCTTATAATGTTCATGAAAATTATTTTCGGACGTCTTTTGCAAACAATGGATGTATTTTAGTTGTTCACACACAGTTCTTCCTTTTTTCTCCATCCTTTCGCCGCCTTTACAATTAAATCCAATGGCCTTTTTAAATAAAGACGCACCAATCAGGCCACCTAAACTGGAATAATTTACCAACAGTTGTCATTGCACTGACGGGGAGCAAAACTGCTAAATAACGGACGTTATTTTGACCTCAAAATGACGGCTGTTATTTTAAAAAATTATAAACAGACAAGAAAAATCCTTGTGGGAACATAGCCACAGAGAGCTCATAGAAACCACTGGACGTCAGTAGAATGCACCCTACAAGGCTTCATCTCTTCTGGCATTCAGCTAAATCAAAGTTGTCTGTTATTATTGAAGCTACACTTTCACTTCGTTAGTTCTAGAAGATGAAAAACTGACAGAGTACATTTTGCTTTTATCATTTTTAGCACATTTAATTTCTTTTACTAAGCGTAACCGCTTGTTATTATGGAAAAAAGCTACGACAGCTTCTCTTTCATCATAGAACACCATCTTATATTTATGCAGCTACTGCTAGTATTACAACAATATTTGAAAAAATAACACTAGCTGTTTATATTCATGTGTCTTTTTTGAAGGCATAGTGGGTGTCGCGGTAAGAGCTTTCAAATAATTGACTCCACTTATGAAGTTGTAAAAAACGAAGACTTCAAACAAAATTGTTCATTTTCAATATGTGAACTCATGTTAAATTATCAGATCAATATGTCAAATGCATGATTGAAAAAAAAAAAAAAAAAACTGATGCCGTCAAACATGGTGGCTGCATCCTCCAAATAGCTGGCACAGTCAAATTAATTTATCTGCAAATTTCCCACTCTTGTTTCAGCAAGTAATTTCCATAATAAAAACAGATCTAACAACCCCTTTTAACTGCAGGAAATACCTAAGGATCAAAAAGTTTATGATATGACTTCTTTTTCTTCAAATTTTTAAAAAACAGATTTTCTTTTAATTTTTAGTTACCAATCTAGCTACTAATCTTGTTAATAGATTTCCAAACTACCAAGAAATACATAACTGCTTCTTTACGTAAATGTTAGAGCAGGCCAAAACATTAACAATTAGATTATTCCATAGTTAAACAGATTGTATTGCCTATATTTGTTACTGCATATATTCCTATTTTTCTAATCTGTTTTTGTTTTCTGATTGTAGTTTTTTTTTATTTTTTATTTTATTGTTTTCTGTACATTTGATGCTTGCTGTGTACATTTAGGCATGCTGTTAGCAGACAGTCTAGGGATGAGGAGCAAGCAAGCTGTGATTTTCACCTATTGTGAGTGGTATACCTTGTGTTAGCAATATATTTTAATGATAACGAATGCTAAATATTGATCTTTTACTGATTTTTTCAGGCACAGTGCCCACAGTGAAACTTTTCCTAATTTTTTAAATTAAACTTTATTCAATTAGTCAATTGGACACATTCCCTTTAAAGTAACAGAAATCTTTGTTGGCCACCTTAAGATTGTGTTCACACTGTGTCTTTTAAGCATGCATTTTTACTCCTATGTTGCTTTAAACACCCTTCTATTTTTTAGGCAAGTGTACATGGAAAGCTACATAGAAACATTACATATTTAATGGCAGATCAAGACAATTTTGATCTAAGCTCAAGCGTTTCTATCAAGACAACACTTGAGTTGACATAATAAGCCCTTCACCAGAGCTGTTAGAAATCCAACAACTTGTTTTTATTATGTTGTCTTGGGCTAGGCTCCTCAAACATTTTCTAATGGGGTGTCACCGGACACATCAAGATGATACCTGGGCATCACTGCCTTTGGTGGAAAAGAAACTATTGTTCAATTTACAATTCCTTTGTCTCCTGAACTTTGCATAGTATGGACCCGTTCACACGGATTAAAACTGGAGGAATTCACAGATTTTGCTGAAGAGTTAACCCGCTCATTCTTCAGGCGGATGGCGGAATCTGCCAAACGATAGAATGAAGACTATGGGACCAGCAGAGATGCACGGATCGCGAGCGGGGGCAAGCTGTGGAATCCGCAGCAGATGATCTGCCAGGATTCCGTAGTGTGGGCATACCCTTATACTATTATTAAAATAGTTCCCTTCTGGTAACCTACAAGGTTGCAGGAGGCCTGTCCACCACTTTTAAGCAGCAGCTACTAAATAAACTTCTGTAGCATTCCCGTACAGGTGGTTCACTAAGCTTTTGAACACGTGGTAAAGTATCTCTGTCAGGTGACATACCAGGCACTAGGAGCTGTGATTACCTCTCCAGCCACTAGGTGTCTTACTTTTCTTCCCTTGTGTACACCTGCAGTGTAAAAGGTTTAGCCTAACTGTTATGTGTTGTTCTATCACAGGTGCAGACACGCTACACTGTGCTCTCTCTATTCTTCTCTCTTCCTGTCGCAAGACCCCATATAGGATAGGGGTTTTTACTGGTTCAGAGAGTTAAAGAGTAGTTCTCCTACATGGTGTATGGGAGACAGACAAAGCTAAGAGTTTCTGCTGTAGTGACTAAGCAGGCCTGGCTTAGGTCAGAGCCCTTCATGTGGACTAAAGCTGTTTTTCTTAAAAGAGACTGAGACTACTAGTATGCAGTAATAAAGTTTTAGAAGTGGGGTAACTGAGAGCTGGGTAAATCCTTGTCTACACCTGGGATACTTCATAAACATCAGGACAGTCAACCCGCTAAAGGAGAGGAAGAGGGACTGATCCCCAGTGAGACAAAGCTGCTAAGTGCCAAAGTATCTTACTGACTGACTTGGGGAAATTTTCAGTGGGAGCTCAACCTATAGACAGAGACCTAGGGCTCGTATTACCCTACCTGGCAGTCATTGAGTTGGTAGGCCAGAAGGTGGTCATATATGCAGTGTCCATATATATATATATATATATATATATATATATATATATATATATGAGAACAAGAAGTTCTTCTTTCTAGTATCTACACTACAATCCTGGCAGAGTACTGCACTAATTAGACAAGGGCCCCTTCATGGCCCCTACACTACTCTCGCTACACCAAGTCTTTCTCTTCTTTTTCACTTCTACCTAAAGTCTACCTCAAGAGTTGTATTATTTTTTTTACACCAGCACCTGTGAGCAGTTCCCTACTGTATATCTTTTGTGTTGCACTAAAAAGGAAAGTGTCAACTACTGGCTGAGTGCTGGCTAAGTCCTTGTGGAGCACCTTTACTTCCCCCCCCCCCACACACACACACACACAATACAACTTTCCTATTTTTCAAGCGCAGTGCCCATGTGTCCGGGGGTGGGCATTGCCACTTCTGGCCACCATGACAGGGTCCCACCAAACCCCGCCAGAATTCCGTAGTGTGGGCATACCCTTATACTATTATTAGAATTGTTCCCTTCAGATAACCTACAAGGTTGCAGGAGGCCTGTCTACCACACAGGAAGCCTTTCTACCACTTTTCAGCAGCAGCAGCCCAGGCAACAGCACTGCTACTTACAGATCCCCATAAATAAGATGTCAGGTGCTCCAATGTTAAATTTTTAAGACATTGTGGAATTTAAATTTCTGATGTGTTCTGATGAGGCAGAGAAACGTTGAATGGCTCTATTTAACCCCTTAAAGACCGGCCTGAAATGGCCTTAAGGACCAAGGCAAATTTCATTAATATGACCTGTGTCGCTTTATTCATTAATAACTTGGGAATGCTTTTACCTATCCTGCTGGTTCTGAGATTGTTTACTCATGACATATTGTACTTTACATTTCTGGTAAATTGGCATCGATACATATAACGAATATTTAAGAAAAAAAAACTAATTAATGTGGAAAATTGAACTTTTCCAACTTTGAAACTTTTCTGCTTGTACAGAAAATGGTTATGCCACATAAATTAAATATTAAATAGCATTAGCAATATGTCTACTTTATGTTGGCAGCATATATTAAACTTTCTTACCTTTTTTTAGACAATAGGAAGCTTAAAACTTTTGCAGAAAATTTCAAAATCAGATTTTTTAGGGACCTGTTCAGGTTTAGGCTATGTTCACACTATGTATGTGTGCGGCTGTATTTTTTATGCGGCTGGAAATGTGCGGCTGAAACTACGTCCGTGGGAAAAAATAGACATGCGGCTGAAAACATACGGTCATTTACTTGGAAATCTGGTTCAACTAAAAATAACAAATAAAATCTTAAGAAAGTGATGCAAACACCTCTGGAATGCATCTGGGAAAGCAGGGAACACAGTTTACATGAATTGCTATTACCGGGGTTTGCGATCCTCTGCAGTATGCCGATGCCTCTCATGGTTAATATATTGAATTAATAAAACACATTTTCGTTGTAATAAAGTCCCTTTCATTGTTCAATAATTAAAGAGTCACTGTCGTATTTTTTTTTTTTTGCAGAAATCAATAGTCCAGGCGATTTTAAGAAACTTTGTAATTGGGTTTATTAGCCAAATCTGCCATTATCTGCATGTAAAAAGCCTTTTCCCAGGTCCCCCCCTCCTTCCTCTTTTTCATCCACTCTGAAAAATCTGAAAATTGTGACTTGTTGCAGGAGACGTCCCCAGTCTGCTCCTATAGAGAGGGGAGGGGGGAGGAGGAAGGAGGGAGTTAGCCGGCAGCAGAAAGCAGATAACAGAGGATTACAGGCACGGAGCTGGGTGACAGCTGTAATCCGAGCTCAGACAGGTCACTGGTGATGGTCAGAACAGATAACGGGTGAGGGATTTGTAGATTAACTCTTTGTTGTCCTGTTTTGGTCTTTTCTTTAGCTCTATCCATAGGAGAACAATGAAGACAGGGGGGAGAGCTTCAAACTGCTTTTTCATGATAAAAATGCATTTTTCGGATAATAAACCCAATTACAAAGTTTCTTAAAATCGCCTGGACTATTGATTTCTGCAAAAAAAAAATTCACGACAGTGACACTTTAAATTTAAACGATTCCATCATTTTGCAATTAAATATATTCTTAAAATAAATATATATATATATATAAATAAATGTATATTTATATATATATTTATTTTTTGACAGTATTTTTAATTGCACAATGATGGATTTGTTTAAATTAAATTATTGAATAACGAAACTGATTTTATTACAACGAAAATGTGTTTTATTAATTAAATATTAATTAGTACAGAAAGCTCCAGTAAGCCGTTAATTCATATTGCCGGCAATAGAGCATTCTGTACTAATCATCACTTTACTTTAATTAAAACATCAAATGTTTCTTCTAATTATGTTATCACAATAGCATTATTAGAAGAAACATTTAAAATTATATGTGCGCTCAGCTGATTGGCTGATCGGCTGAGCGCACATATAAAGAGCGGGTCCGCAGCACAGTGACTTCATTGTGCTGCGGACCAGCGAAGAGGACACATCGGGGTGAGTATAGAGCTCTCCCCACCCCCTCCCCAGCACTGCACCCCTCCCAGCAAGGAAGGGGGGTCACTTAACCCCTTCCTTGCTGGGATGGGTGCAGTCTGACATCAGTCTGGCCCCCAAGGGGTTAAGGGGGATGCAATACATCCTCCCTTAACCCCTTGGGGGCCAGACTGTAAGCAGCGATCTGTAAAGATGCTGCATACTGTAAGGAGCACAACACCGCTCACAATGATGGGTGTTGTGCTCCTGTTTGTGTGTTTGTCCCTTTTTGTTTTTCAGATATCGGTATCCTGTGGATTAAGTCGGATTCCGTGGACTACGTTGATGACCAGCGGTTGTTTGTTGTTTTTTTTTTATAAAATGGTCAATGAGGGGTGGGGGGTGTTTTTATTTGAATAAAAAAAAATTTAACTTGTGTCTTGTCTTTATTTCTTTACTTTATAGACTTAGTAGTGGAAGCCGCCTAATAGACGGAATCCATTACTAAGTTGGGGCCTAGTGTTAGCCGGTATAAAATGGCTCACACTAACCCCCCATTATTACCCCAGTACCCAATGCCACCAGGGGTACTGGGAAGAGCCGGGTGCCAGTGGTCCCGGAGCGTCAAAATTGGTGCTCCTGGACCGGGCGGCAGCAGGCTGGTAAGATTTAGGCTGGGAAGGGCCTAAACCAATGGCTCTTCCCACCCTGGTGTTATCAGGCTGCTGTCATTTGGTTTTTAACCCGGCTGGTTATAAAAATAGGGGGGACCCTATGCGTTTTTTTTTTAAATAAATAAATAATTAAAAAAAACGCATAGGGTCCCCCCTATTTTTATAACCAGCCGGGTTAAAAACCAAACAACAGAAGCCTGGTAACACCAGGGTGGGAAGAGCCATTGGTTTAGGCCCTCCCCAGCCTAAATCCAGGAGCGCCAATTTTGACGCTCCGGGACCACTGGAACCCGGCTCTTCCCAGTACCCCTGGTGGCATTGGGTACTGGGGTAATAATGGGGGTTAGTGTTAGCCATTTTATACCGGCTAACACTAGGCCCCAACTTAGTCATGGATTCCATCTATTAGACGGCTTTCACTACTAAGTCTATAAAGTAAAGAAATAAAGACAAGACACAAGTTAAAAAAAATTTTTATTCAAATAAAAACACCCCCACACCCCTCATTGACCATTTTATAAAAAAAAAAAAAAAAAAACACAACCGCTGGTCATCGACGTAGTCCACGGAATCCGACGTAATCCACAGGATACCGATATCTGAAAAACAAAAAGGGAGAAACACAAAAAAAACACACAAACAGGAGCACAACACCCATCATTGTGAGCGGTGTTGTGCTCCTTACAGTATGCAGCATCTTTACAGATCGCTGCTTACAGTCTGGCCCCTAAGTGACACCCTTCCTTGCTGGGAGGGGTGCAGTGTAGGGGAGGGGGTGGGGAAAGCTGTATACTCACCCCGATGTGTCCTCTTCGCTGGTCTGCAGCACAATGAAGTGACTGTGCTGCGGACCCACTCTTTATATGTGCGCTCAGCCGATCAGCCAATCAGCTGAGCGCACATATTATTCTAAATGTTTCTTCTAATAATGCTATTGTGATAACATAATTAGAAGAAACATTTGATGTTTTAATTAAAGTAAAGTGATGATTAGTACAGAATGCTCTATTGCCGGCAATATGAAGTAACGGCTTACTGGAGCTTCCTGTACTAATTAATATTTAATTAATAAAACACATTTTCGTTGAAATAAAATCAGTTTTGTTGTTCAATAATTTAATTCTAACGAATCCATCATTGTGCAATTAAATATACTGTCAAAAAATAAATATATATATAAATATACATTTATTTATATATATATTTATTTTAACAGTATATTTAATTGCACAATGATGGATTCGTTAGAATTAAATTATTGAAAACGAAAGGGACTTTATTACAAAGAAAATGTGTTTTATTAATATAATATATTAACTATTAGAGGCATCGGCATTCGGCATCATTGCCGGCTATTTTTGAAGTACTCCGTACGGACCGCCTGTCAATCCACGGCCGCATTTCCAGCCGCAAACAATGGTCTTGTTCTTTTTTTACGGGTCCGTTTATGATCGGGCCGTAGATTCATACATAGTGTGCACTGTGCAGCCGTATATCGTATACTTTCCAGTGTACGCATGAATCGGAAAAATCCGGCCGATGAATTACCGCCCGCAATACAGCCGCACAGATACAGAGTGTGAACCTAGCCTTAAAGTGTATTTTAGGGGAATATAAATTAGAAAGCACCACAAAGCACCCCATTTCAGAAACTGCACCCCCCAAACTGTGCAAAAGCACATCCAGAAAGTTTTTAAAACCTTTAGGAGAGTCACAGTAATAAAAGCTAAGTGTGTAATAAAATTAAAAATTTTAATTTTCTGTGCAGAAATATTTTTGTAATCCAATATCTTTCATAATTATAAACCTATTACCAGAGAAACGCAATATTTATTGACCCAGTCAATTCTGCAGTTTATAGAAATACCCCATATGTGGTCCTATTGTGCTATTTGTCGCAACCACGAGCCTTAGATACAAAGGAGCGCCTACTGAATTTCAATGCCTCCGTTATACTTGGTCATTTTTGACTGTACCACTTCAGGTTGGCAGAGGCTCTGGGGTGCCAAAACATAAAAAACACCCCTAAAAGGACACCATTTAGAAAAATACACCCCTCGAGGAATGTAACAAGGGGTGCAGTGAGTATTTGGACCCCACAGGTGTTTTACAGATTTCCAGAACAATGTGGCGTGAAAAAGGAAAAATAAAAATTTTTACACTAAAACATTGCTCTAGCCTTCAGTTTTATAAGGGGATAAAAAAAAAAAAACACAATACATGTAGTGCAGTTTCTCCCAAGTACGGAAATACCCCACATGTAGACATAAAGTGTAAAGCGGGCGCAGGACTAGCCTCCGAATGGAAGGAGTGCCAATGGGCTTTTGGAAGCTGGATTTCACTGGAATGGATTTCAAGGGACATGTCGCAATTTACAAAGACCCCTTACAGCCAAGACCCAAAACCTCCACAAGTGACCCTTCAAGGAAACTACACCCTTCAAGGAGTCTAACAAGGGGTGCAGTAAGCATATGGACCCTACTGGTGATGGGCACAAATGTGGAACAATTTTTTTTCACTTTCATTGCACAAATGTCCCCATCATCAAGGGGTCCATACCCTCACTGCACCCCTTGTTAGATTCCTTGAGGGGTGTATTTTCCAGAATGGGGTCACTTATGGGGGGGGGGTTTCACTTGTGGGGGTTTTTTTGTCTTGGCAGGACAGTGGCTTTGTAAATGCAACATGGCATTCTTCATCCATTACAGCCAAATCCAGCCTCCAAAAGCCAAATGGCACTCCTTTCCTTTGAAAGCTTATTTTGCAGCCACATTGTGCCTTAAGTCCATATGTGGGGTATTTCTGTACTCAGGGAAAATTGCTCTACATGTTTTGTTTTTTCCTTTTAACCCCTTGCGCAATGAAATGTCAAGACTAGATCAAGGATGTTGTGTAAAAATTTAATTTTTTTACACTTAAACAGTGGCCTAGCCGTGAATTTTTCATTTTCAAAAGGGTTTAAAAGAGAAAAAAAAAGTGTAGCATTTGTGTAGAGTGTAAAGTTTGCCCCGAGTACGGAAATACCCCACATGTGGACATAAAGCGCCATGTGGCCGCAAAAAGAGCCACCAAAAAGGAAGAAGCACCATTTGGCTTTTGGAGGCTGAATTTGGCTGCAATGGATTTTAAGGGCCATGTTGCATTTACAAAGCCCTTGTGTTGCCAAGACAGTGGAAACGCCCCACAAGTAACCCCTGGAAACTACACCCCTCAAGGAATCTAACAAGGGGTGCAGTGAACCTATGGACCCCACTAGTGATGGGCACATATGTAGAACATGTGCTGTGAAAATGAAAAATACTATTTTTTTTTTCATTTTCACGGCCCAAATGTGCCCATCACTAAGGGGACCATATCCCCGCTGCACCCCTTGTTAGATTTCTTAACGGAAGATGTTTCTAAAATGAGGTCACCTGTGGGGGGTTTTCATTGTCTTAGCAGCACAGGGGCTTTGTAAATGCAACATGGCAAGCCTCTAATGGGAATGGGGGTCATGCCTATTTATTTGGGGAAAAGGGACAATTTTTTATTTATTTGTGGGTATAATGCCGATTATTCGTTTATACGGATGAAAAGTAGACAGACGACAGTAGCCTCATCACAGGGAAAAAATTTCTTTCTGACTCTAAAATGGCAATCCGAATAATCCCTGGATTAATGTGACCCCTAAAATTAGAATAAGGGAAAGAATTTAGAAAATTTAGAACTCCAATGAAGTATGGTACACCTTAAAGCAATCCTTTATGCAGAGGCCAGGGGGGATCAGGACAGGTGTCACACTGGAAAATGGTGTCCTTTCTGATCCTCCTTTTACGGCACACTCTGCACTTCTTCTGAGATCTCCCCTTTTTCCAGTGTGGGGGACGTCACCTGGAAAATGTTGCCCTGTTCCGATAAAGGGTCCTTCATATCCAGAAGTGCTGGGGTCCTCTCCATGGCTGCCAAATATTAGGGCTTTTTTTACTTCTTCCTGTAATTGAAGGTATTTCCCTGGTTGGTCGGCATACCGGTACAGCACAAAAGTGTTGTACATTGCGGTTTGAACCAGATGTATGGCCACCTTTTTGTACCACGTTCTGGTTTTTCTCAAGGCATTATATGGTTTGAGGACTTGATCTGAGAGATCAGCTCCTCCCATATACTGATTGTAGTCATGCCACAAGCTACAGTAGCTCGGCAGTGAGACCAGAAGAGGGGGATGCTGGTATAAAAGTTATCCATGTACAGGTGGTAGCCTTTATCCAACAGTGAGAAGATCAGTTCCCACACAATCTTCCCACTAACTCCTAAGAGGGGGGGGGGGAGTATTCTGGAGGTTGAATTCGGGTGTCCCTTTCTTCATACAGTCTAAGGCCATGTTCACACAACGTAAGTAAAGTATTAGTCACGGCCGTTATTGCTGATTTGCAACACTTTACTTACATTGTGCTGCAGCTAGAGGAATCCAGGCCAGAATGTATACACATAGGGGGACATGTATCAAGCAGTGTACCTTGTGTTCCTTAGCTTTTTTGGCGTATGTGTGACCTTCGTTGTGTGCACCGGAGAATTCGGTCTTGGGCAATCACATTGATCGGGGAAGTGGCACCATGGCCACTTTTACACAAAACACTAATGGCAATGTGTGCTGTCTTGGACAGCACCAATCACCATTAATTTCCAGGTCACCGATGACCCTGAAAGCTGTATTCAGCTGTCTTTTGCTGGTCTGAAGTGACCAGCCAATGACAGCAATCGTCGGCACAGGGGGTTTAAATCACCCCTTGTGGCAACGAGCAGAGATGGCCTGCTACCACTTATAGCAGCTATCTTTACCCGATCGCATTACAGCTATTGGGTAAACTGTGGGTATAAATGTACGCCCGTTTGCAATAAGGCACGGGCTGCGGGGGCGTAAAATTTACGTCCGCGGTCCATAAGGGGTAAAATCTGACAAGTCTCACTTTATGTGGTTATACCTCTGTGATAATATAACTTATCCTAGCAATTCTGAGATTGTTTTCTCATGACATATTGTAGTTTAGGCTAGTGGTAACATTTGGGTGATATCCATACGATTTTGGTGTGAAAATTGCCCACATTTCATGAAAAAATGACAAAATTAATAATTTTCTGATAGATTTCTGCGGTCACCATGCGGGTTTAGTTATGTGATAATTTTATTACCAGCGTCATTACGCCCGCGGCAATACTAAATATGTGTACTTTATATATTTTACATTTATTATTGCATTGGGGGCTACGGGGATTTTTATGTGTTGTGTACTTTATTTATTTATGTATATGTTTTATGTTTACTGTTGTACTTTATTTTACTGTCCCACCATGAGGACATTACTATTTGATTGCCTGATTACAGGCACATTACTTTGCAATGCAGATCTGCATTGCATTGTAATGTGCCTGTAAATCAGGCAAAGCTGAACAGGCTCAGCCATAGGCTGAGTCTGTCCAGCCACCATAGCTATGACACAGAAGGCTTCAGGGAGGCGTCCTAGTGCCATAGCAACCATCAGGGCCATGCGATCACTTCTGCACGCCCCAATGGGAATAGAGTGAAGATTCTCCCTTTATCCCACACTATAGGTGCTGTGATCTGCAGGGTCAACTGCTGCACGGTGCGGCACCGACCGCAGGATGGTACGGGCGCAGCTCCTGCACTCGTTTCATCCCAGGGCATAACTGTACATCCTTGAGTGGGAATACCCCGCAAAAAAGGACGTACAGTTACATCCGTGGTCCTCAAGGGGTTAAAAATATTGAGCACAGCTCATTTGCATTGTTAGGCTATGTTCACACAATGTATATTTTCGTAAAATCACGGCCGTTGTACATTATTACAAAAATATGCTTTACCTCTCCATCTATGGGATCCCAGCCGAAGTGTATACACATAGTATACACTCCAGGCAGGATCCCTAGCGGCGCCGCAAACAACTATTCAGTGAATATCGGCCGTAGAAAACCGTGTCAGTGCCCGGCCGGGTCATGGAACGGCCGGTCTCATACTTTGTATGAACATGGCCTTAATTCCTATTGTTTGTATTAAAATGATGATAGTACAATTTTTTTCTTTCATAGCCCTTGTGTGTTTTTTGCTGTATGTTGTTCGTGTTTTGTTTTATGTTTTTTTTTACTTTAGGGTGCCTTCACACCTACCGGATCCACAGCGGATCTCACTTCTGCGGATTCGAAGCGAGAACCGCTGCGGATCCGGTACCATTCACCCCTATGATAGCACATATTCGCAGCGGGATTAACATCCCGCTGTGAATATGTGCTTTAACCCCTCGCGGTCCGCAGCCCCGCAGCAGCATTAGCCCATCCTCGGCCGCATCCACCATCTCCGGCCGCATCCCCCCATCCCCCGTTGCATCCAGCAGCCCGCATCCCCTATCCCCGGCCGCATCCTGACCAAAAGCACTGTGACCAAATGTTACATGAAAGTATATAGCAAAGAATTACCAAAACAATTTATTTTTCTCGCGCTGTTTCTGAGAATGGTGCCTTGTTCTGAGAATGGTGTTATTTCTGCTGTTTTTCCCTTAGGCTTCTCTATAGGACTTGAAAAAAGTAACAATTTGAAAAAAGAAAACTACAAAATATACTAGTAAAAATAAATAAAAACACTTAAAATCCACCATACATTTTACAAGCAAAAAGAGAAATTAAGAAAAAGTGTCAAAAAAGGGGGCCTAATACCAATTAAATGCTTACTTTCTACTTTCTTTGAGTAGCATAGCTTTGTTCTTAAGGTATATCATTTTGGAAGTGGCTGAAACATAACCACTAAAATTATGCCTTCCAAGGCTGATATTAAAGCGGATTCCATAACAGAGTGACACCATAGGAGGGGTCTCTGCTTTTTCATTACTGCCTTGGCCTGTCAGACAGTGGCTAAATGTTTGCTAAGCTCCTTAGCCTTGGGCTGTGAGCAGAGAAAGTAAATCTGAAGACCTAATCACATCTGGAATATATCAGCTCTTCTCCTGGCTAGTATTACAGTAACCAATTATCTGTAGATCAGCAGACAGCAGAGACTTTAAAGCCCAAATTACTGAACGAGGGAGAGGAGAAAAAAGAAGAGAATACAGGAGATGAAAAGGAAGGCTGTGAGTCTTATCGTGCTAATGAAATCAACCTGACAACCCTGCCAAGCTGCTGGGGTTTTGCAGCATCTAGTGAGGAAAGAGCACTCACAACAAAGGCTCCCAAGTCAAATAGTCAATAGGTACGCAGATATGAAAACTGCAAGAGGTCTCCTCAATGGTGATTTATAGACATGAAGGCTGCTGGTCACTGTTAACAAGAATCTCTTAGGCTTTCAGGATAATGACATGTTGAAGTGTTTTGATCGGCGTGTCATGATTTCCAGAATGCCCTTAGATGTGCGCACACGGGGCACCCCAAGTGCTCTCTAACATACAATTAACAAGACAAAAGTCAACCTTATTTATATCTCAGACAACTGTTCTTTCTTCGTTTTTCATCCCGGAGTACTTTTCTTGCCAAGTAGTAGCGATAACACATAAGCCAGAGCTTCATTGTTTAACATTTACAAACTCTGTGTCTGCTTCATATTGTTTCTTAGTTAAAAGACTGAGATCTGCTAGCGGTGTATTGTTCCTCTGCAGTAATACAAATAATACAAGCACAACCAAAGGGATAATTTGCGGAGTAAAAAAATGTTGAGGAGCAGTAGTTTTCGTGTGTAGTCATGTTTATGATCCACATTGAGCGTGCCCCCTGGTCTACACTTTTATGACCTGTCTGAGGAAAACTTTTATTATTATATTTAATGCTATTTGTTCTGTGGCTCAGTAAGCAGTCAACATCCCTAAAGGGCAACATATGTGAAAACCTTCCAACAAAGAGTCATGTTACCTCCAAAGTTGGTTCATCAGAAAATATAGTTATACATAGTAATAATCTATACCAATTCTGTCAGTCAAATGTAATAGCTTGCAAAGACCAATAAATATCAACCCAACCCTAGTCAGAGTTGTGTAGCCGAATGGTTGAAAGGGTAATATAGGGGTATGTGTAGTGAAAACATTTCATGCTATATATTAGGTACTTGTTGAGGTCACAGTGTGAATCACAAGAGCTTACTCAGCCTGCAACCACTCTTCACTATTTACCTGTACTGGTACTTGCATCGCTATATCATTGTATCATTGTTAGCGATAGTGCGAGGAATTGGAACATTGCCCTGTGTCACTACATCTAGTTTGGTGATGCATAGACAGGCTCCCTTGAACCCATCCTCAAATCAGCATAAGTGCTGCAGCCCCTTCAAGCAGCCAATCAACAGGGGTGCTAGTAGTTAGACTCCCAAAAATCTAAAACATAGACCATCCATTTTACAGGTCAGATAACCCCTTCTATTTTTTTTGTATTAAAGACACAAGTGTTTCTGCACTTTATTTATAGTAACGCAATCCAACTTTAACCATCTAAAGCCTTATAGAGCTTGAGATGGTTAACAAATGGAATCCCGGACATAGTGTATACACATAGTATACGCTCCGGCCGGGATTGCAAGCGGCTGCAACGAAAACTGACGCTTTAGTTTTGTGCGGCCACTATTCATTGAATAGTGGCTGCACAACACTGACAGTGCACACAAAGGAGAGTGTGACTCCGGCCACTTGTGTGCAATGGTGAATTTGGGATATGGGCGCACATGGATGCACCCTTATCCCAATTTATTAGAAATGAAGTTTAAACTTCACTGACACCGGCTATTCTGTGACACAGCCGGATCACAGAACAGAGATGTCATGCGTTGTGTGAACATGACCAAGAAATGTATAAATATATTTGTTGCATTATCGATATTTGGGGGGGGGGGGGGTGTTTCGGACAGTCAGGTAATTGTATTTTTTGGTGTAAAATGGCAAGATGCAAATAAATTTATTTGCAAATGGCCGTTTTGCGCATAAATATTCACATCTAACCATTTTATGCCAGCTTCACCATTGGGGCAGGGAGAGGGTGTGGAGGGGCGAAACAGGACTCTGGGTCCGCTTCATTTATAATTTTTCTCGCCGAAAAATGTTAAGGAAACCTGGTTTCCTGGCACACACACTGGTGTGTGCAGGATTTATGTAGAGGCAGTGCGCCTCTACATAAATCTCTGTACTGTCTGCGCTGCAGGGACATTTTTACGCCCGGCGCAGAAAATGCCAGACTTAATAAATGTCCCCCATAGTGTTTTGTAGGACAGTCATCATATAAATATTAATTTGTCAAACATGTTTCAGTACATCAGTTCTAACAATAGAATGTCATCATTATAAATTTTCTTTAGACTAGTTGCATACACAGAATTTAGCAGCCTTTCTAATCGTATTTAAAAAAAAAAAAATTGCATTACTTTGCGTCCAAATTACAATGGTTAAACAGTAGATTTTTGGGGGGGAACAAAATACCACGAAAAATGCTTGAAATAAATGATGTTTAGAAACAAAAAAAAAAAATGTGTTTGTGTGTGAAAATGCCGTTAGGCTACGTTCCCACACACTATTTTGGGCTGGTTTTTTAAGCTGGAGAAAGGCTGAAAAAATAATCCAAAGTGAAAAATGGCTGAGAAAACAATTGGAACATAAATACTGTTAAATTCAGACTAAAAAAAAAAGCCTCAAAATGCTGTGTCTAAACCTAGCCCTAAAGCAAGAACAATAAAGGTAGGGCTGTACAACACGTTGTACAACAGCAAATTCCTCCAAGTAGCGCAACCAAATATTTTTGTGCGACGTGTGCAAATTACCACAATGCGACTTTATTACAGTTGAAATTAGGCTGTTAAAAAAAAACACAAAATGGTACAGAAGTCAAAAGCAGGTCGCGGTTGCTTGCATCGATGTCATTGGTGACAAAGTCATATGCAACTTGCAACCTTAAACCAACAGTCATGTTTCAGTTGCATTGTGTTGCAAGTTGAAATGTAACCACACTAAAAAAACATTAGTTTGCAATAGGGCATTGTGCTTTTCATGTTGCATAGCCAAATTCTCCATGTAGTTCTAGCCTAAAATGTCAACAACATATTCTATACCTTAAAACGAGAGTAAATAGTGGTCCCTTCTGAGTTTATAGATTACATGCTAGGAGCTAGAGAGCCACCATAAGGGCCCTATTGCACGGAAGGAGCAAGCGAGCGCCAACCTCTCATATCAGTGCTCGCTTTCTCCTCGTTCCCCACTCGCTGCCAGTTCTATTACACATGCCGACAACAAGCATGTAATGCGGGAGGGTCTCCTTGGATGATCTGGAGCGACACCCAGCAGACTGTCGTTATCGTTGAAGTCTTTTTTAACTTGTTGAAAGACAAGATCAGCTGACATCGTGCATGTCGACTAATCATTGCATTTTTACACTAGCTATTACACCAAGCTATTATCGTCCATGTACGGCCGATAATCTCTTGATGTGATAGGGCCTTAACTTAGGACAGATCATTGAAACCAAAGCCAGGAATGAATTTGAAAAGAGGAGAAATCTCAGTCTTTCCGATATGACCTGTTCTCTGTTCCTAGTCTGTTCTTGGCTTTGGCTTCAATAATCTGTCAGATAAATCTCTCTGTGTAAACACACCATTAGTTTATGGCTAGCACCCTGTTATGCAGGTTGTTGCGCTCTCTTGTTAATGTCTTCTCCTAGAGAAGGTACTGTAAGACTATAAAGGTGGTTTAGACTAGTAGACAGCTGTGATATCAGAAAACTATGTTTTCTCAAGTAAACTCCTGTGACTCCTGTGGCGGCTGTCGTCTGCCTCATAGGGGTTTTCGCCTTCCCCCTGGATTAACACAGTAGGGTTTCCCTAGGTTGAACCTGATGGACTCTTGTCTTCTTTCAACGTTATTAACTATGTTAAGGTTTCCCTTAAGAATTTGCTGCAACATCAAAGGTGAATGTAAGAAAAACACCTTTCAATTTCTGTGACATCACATGTATGGGTAAGTTACTGTGACATCCCATAATCTCTATAGTGCACCTGTTATTGCTGACCTGCAATTATGGGCAGCGCAAGGAACTTTCATATGTTTTATACGTGTTAAGGGGCTGTGATTCATGCTGTAAAAATAAAGGGCACACATGTATCGCTAGGGTTGGTCTGTGCATTGCGGACACCCTACGGATGCACGAGGAATGTGTGGCTAGGGACAGCCTACGTAAAGCGTGAATGAGGCCTAAGCCTGCAGTGATATTACATGTGGGTTTTAGTCAAGAAAGGTCTTGCACACCTCACAAAAATGCTTTCTGTTTAACATATTTACCTGGAAAAGAAGACCATTACTATATTTAACATGGGTCAAAGTTCTCCATAAGAAAAGCCATAAAGATGTGTGGAGACTTAAAGGGGTTTTCAGGCAAAATTCAAACCAACTAGTGCCAAAGTTATATAGATTTTTAATTTACTTCTATTTAAAAATCCTAAGCCTTCTAGTGCTTATCAGCTGCTGTATAGCTGCAAGAAGTGGTGTATTCTTTCTAGTCTGACACAGTGCTCTCTGTTGCCACCTCTGTCTGTGTCAGGAACTGTCCAAAGCAGAAGAGATATTCAATGGCGATTTGCTACTGCTCTGAACAGTTCCTGTCACAGACAGAGGTGGCAGCAGAGAGTACTGTGTCAGACTGAAAGGAATACACCACTTCCTGTAGGGCATACAGCTAATAAGTATAGGAAGATTTGAAAATTTTAAATAGAGGCAAATTACAAATCTGTATAACTTTCTGACACCAGTTGATTTGAAAGAAAAAAATATTCTTTGAAGTACCCCATTAACCCTTGCCGGAAAATAACGTTCCAGGAACGTCATGTAAAGCAGGTAGTCCCTGCAACATGACATTCCTGAAACATCAAGTTGTCTTACACAAATATTTTGGCACTGCAAGACCTCTGTGACATGGTATAATGACTAAAAAAACGAAAATAAAAAAAGGCGCCAAAATTCACCAGGTCTCTGTCATGTCTGCAGCCTGTGGTTGAGTCAGGTTACGCACTGGGGGATTTCTAAAAACATTGGAATAAGGAGAATAAATATTGAGTTGTATTTTTTTAGTTTTTGCTGTGTTAGAGGAAAAAAATGGATTAAAATGGAAAATCTGCCAAAAAAAGAAAATTTTAAATTTCCCCTCCAACTGGCTTAAATTTGCGAAACAATTTGCGAAACACCTAAAGGGTTAATAAACTATTGAAAAGCTTCTTTGAATACTTTGGGGACGCAGTTTTTACATTGGAGGGATTTATGGGGGTAACTAACATACAGGCCCCACAAATCCACTTAAGAACTGAACTGGTCCCTAATAAAATCAGAATTTGAAATTTGTTGCTGGAGCTCAACAATGGCTTAACAAATATCCTTTATCTTAGTTTTAATTTTATTTTTGCACCAATTTTGCTGACTAAGATAGAAATCCTATAATTGTTAAGTACACACTTGGCACGTTAAGAGCCTAACACCACAGCCGAAAGTTTTTCAAATGATTTATGGAAAACACGCAGACTATCTTCTAGTCAGCTGTTCTGTGTGGAACTCCGGGTAGAGGTTAAAAAAAATTAAACTTCTGCAGAAGCATATAGCATTACTTACTTGTCTATCCCAGTTTTGAAACTACCAAAAATCCATTTGTTTGGGGGGGGGGGGTGTTGTTCTGTTTTGTGTTTCTGTCCTTCCTGGTTCAGCAGTTCCCAGAATACAATGCTTTCCCTCAGCTGATCATCACAGCCCCCACCCATCTCAATCAGTAAAATTAGTGCTGCACCTGCTTCTGGCCATTCAGAGATGGTGAATCACTCAGGGGATTGGGGGATCCAGCGAAGCCTCCTGTCTGCATCATCAGCCTGATCTCAGCAAACACACACAATGTGAGACAGAAACCTGGAAGATTTGTCTCCTGGGGGGGGGGGGTAGCAGAAGGAGCAGGAGGCAATGTGAATTGGCACAGAGGCCATTTTGTTTTTTTACTTCCTGGATTTTTATCAGCTACCAGTGTAGCAGAACCGCATACATACAGTAACACATTGTATAGACACATCTATATAACTTTTAACATACTTTTAATAGAAAACAAGTTTTTTTTATCCAGAGTTCCCCTTTAAATGAAAAGGAAAGTGACACAACGGACAACTAATATACATTGGAAGAGACAGAGGGAATAACTTCATTGGGCATCATTGTATAAATTGCTTACAGGGAAACCAGTTATTGAAAATAAGATCAGATTAGCGCAAATGTTTAAAAAGTGACAACACCCATGAAAAAGTTAAGCTTAATTACCTTAACAATCTACATGGTATATCCTGCCATCATTCTTTTTGATGTGTTTAGCTACAGCCCTATGACAGGTCATTTCAAAACCACAACCATTAAGATATAGAGGAGCTGAATAGAATGACTGAATGCCTCAATCTTAAGCTTCATATGCATGGGTTATGTGCAGGAGGCTATACAGAGTGCCTACAAAGCTTAGGAGCTCCATGTACCAACATATAGTGCTCTGTGTGTTATAATAATAGTAAAGATCTGCAGCGCTATTTTTTTTTTTTTTTACACACACAGTACAGAGGTTACATTTATATTAAATTATACAATAAATTAATAAAAAATAAATATACAAAGGGAGTTAGAGACCTGCTCACCTGGACTTAAAGACTAGGGGGGCTGGGGGTGACACGAGAGGCAACAAGTGCTTTATTTGCCGATGGACCAGCCATTGTACATAGAATCACAAAGTGCCTATAGGCGTGTGGGCAAGCCAGTCACACACCATTGTTTGAGTTTAGAAAGAACCTATACAACTTTGAACTTTCTAATTTTATCCTTTTTATTTTTATTGTTTACTGTGTTCTGTGGGTCTTTTGTTAAACATCTTTTTGTAACCAAGTACTGTACATTTTTATGCATTAATTCGAAAAGTTTGATGGTTTGTCTTGTACCCTAAAACAAACAGAGTGCATGTGCGGTATGTGACCGTATATTATATTACCTGGTGGCTTACTCTACCGTGTGAGTGTTTCTGTGTGCAAGTGGAACATTTTTGGGGGTTCCCTGTCTCCCCAGTAACGTAACAGATTTTGTGTTGTTGTGTTTAGGTGTGGGCTGGTGGGTCACGTGTATGACAACAGCCGGTGGGTCCCAACATAGCAAAGTTTTGTGTGCGTGCCTCGTGGGAAGGTGTCTGGTGGGTCCAGACACAGCGAAGTTTCGTGTTTGTGTTGGCCAGCGAACAGAGAGTTTTTGTGGCAAAGTGGGTGTCTGGTGTCTGGGTGTGCGGAAGGCACCAGGTGGTGATTTACACTCAAGATTAGGCCCAGAAGCAGGGCGTAAAAGCATGAGTGCATGAGGTGAATCGACCTGCAGGGCTAGTGCAACCCAAGGGAACCCAGAGCTCCCAAACTCCTCAAATCCCCTTGTCTTGTCCTTCCCTCTTTTAGTCTTTGGTTTAAGTCATTTCTCCCCCTTTTGGTTAGGTTTCACCTTCCCCTTGTCACGTCACAGCCGGGGTTGGCGTGTGTACCGTGACAAATTGGGTGTGTTGCAGCATTATAGGGTTACTCTTTGAAAGGAAAGGTTTCCAGGGAAAAATATCTCAAAGCATCAATGTAACAAAGCATCCAATGTAGCATGGCACGATGTATACCTGCTAGAGCCGTATGGAATCTGAAATAAAATATGAAATCACATATAGAACATCCAAAGAAGTCTCAATGCACAGGACATTGCAGTCATGTGCAGGATGCCTAAGGCATTATTCACCCTTGCGTTGTTGGACTTCTAGCAGGGGTTCCAGTCAGGGGTGGATTAACTTTACTGTGGGCCTCGGGCTTTTCACCAAGCTTGGGTCCCCCCCAACCCACTGTAACTATGGCGGCACTAACTTAAGTCTTTTTCCTCCATAGTGCAGCCAGTAAAGGACCTGTGATGACATCATTGTCACAAGATAAGGTCCTTCAGTATGTTCTCTAATGCTACTGCCCTGATTTGTGCAAAATTGCGATAAAAAGCAGTGATTTTTATGCAAATCATGGCTGAACTGTAGTCTGGAGATTATACACCACTGAAAGTAAACATCTGTTTGGGGGGGTAATGGGCCCCTCAGGAGCTCAGGGCCCCAGGCTACCACCCAAAACGGACCTATTATAATCCGCTACTGGTTCCAGTATTTTCTCAATTCTTATCCAATTAGAACCAATAGGGTCTACAAGGATTTGTAGGCATCTGTTTGAAAATTGAGCCAACATAGCTGCCATGGCTCTGTTATGACGATTAGGAATGACTCGTGTGAACAGAGCCAAACAATGCTGTCTAAAGTGGAGCTCTCATTTCCAAACACTGCAAATATTATGGGAAATTATCAGAAGCTTTCCTTTCACATTGGAGACATTCCAATAACAAGCTTGTAAGTGCTGAGTAGAAGTAAAATGAAGGTCAATCGATAGCTAAGGCTAAATTCACACATAGCAAAAGTGGTGGAATTCCGCCGTGGAATGCCACCAGCCTCCCTGTCATAATGACAGTCTATGGGAGGCTTGCGCGACTTCATTCTTCAGCGCGGAGAGAGGAGCCGCGAAATTCCACCACTTTTCCTACGTGTGAACGTAGCTTTACAGTGACAATATTCCATGTAAACATATTTTTAGAATTCAACCCAAAGTTGACAATTCTGTTTAAATTTGTATGAGGTAATTGATTTTTAATAGGATAGTCAAGTTGGTTCAAGACAAAGCTTCACCTAAAGGGGTTGTCTGACTTATAACATTTATGGCAGTGCCTCAGCTATGTGTACATAGTGAAGATACAAGAGAACAAATGGGCTTCAGCCTCTTGATATTTTTTCCAGACACAACATCACTCTTGTCTAGGAGCAGTGCCTTGCATTCCAGATGAACCTCATTCAAGTTTATGAGGCAAAGCTGAAATGCTAGACACAGACACCTAAAAGGAAACAATGAGGGTTCCTATTAAATGACTGCAAGCACAGATCTTGAAAGTCATGAGTAATTTATAAATAAAGGATATTACAACACTAACAAAAAGAGGGCACTACTATTGACTAAAGCAGAGCTGTACACGTATTTAACCCAAAGTGTTCTAAAAACAAAGTAAAACATGACATGGATATAAATCATGTCAAAAACTTTACTGAGCTACAGTATGCAAAGGCTGTATCAATACAAAGACAAAAAATTCACTTGTCATGGTCCCTATGCTTTTTATTTTATTGTTTAAACCCCCTCAAATTTCAGTGTCCAATATTTTAATAAAAACTATGACTATCATACTCTTTAAAGGGAGAGTTTTCCGGTTTATACCATCTTTAGGCTATGTTCACACTATGTATGTGTGCGGCTGTATTTTTTATGCGGCTGGAAATGTGCGGCTGAAACTACGGCCGTGGGAAAAAATAGACATGCGGCTGAAAACATGCGGTCATTTACTTGGAAATCTGGTTCAACTAAAAATAACAATTAAAATCTTTAGAAAGTGATGCAAACACCTCTGGAATGCATCTGGGAAAGCAGGGAAACAGTTTACATGAATTGCTATTACCGGGGTTTGTGATCCTCTGCAGTATGCCGATGCCCAGGCCTCTAATAGTTAATATATTTAATTAATAAAACACATTTTCGTTGTAATAAAGTCCCTTTCATTGTTCAATAATTAAATTTAAACAAATCCATCATTTTGAAATTAAATATACTGTTAAAATAAATATATATATATATAAATAATTGTATATTTATATATATATTTATTTTTTGACAGTATATTTAATTGCACAATAATGTATTTGTTTAAATTAAATTATTGAACAAAGAAACTGATTTTATTACAACGAAAATGTGTTTTATTAATTAAATATTAATTAGTACAGGAAGCTCCAGTAAGCCGTTAATTCATATTGCCGGCAATAAAGCATTCTGTACTAATCATCACTTTACTTTAATTAAAACATCAAATGTTTCTTCTAATTATGTTATCACAATAGCATTATTAGAAGAAACATTTAGAATTATATGTGCGCTCAGCTGATTGGCTGATCGGCTGAGCGCACATATAAAGAGCCGGTCCGCAGTACAGTCACTTCATTGTGCTGCGGACCAGCGAAGAGGACACATCGGGGTGAGTATACAGATCTCCCCACCCCCTCCCCAGCACTGCACCTCTCCCAGCAAGGAAGGGGGGTCACTTAACCCCTTCCTTGCTGGGATGGGTGCAGTCTGTCATCAGTCTGGCCCCCAAGGAGTTAAGGGGGATGCAATACATCCTCCCTTAACCCCTTGGGGGCCAGACTGTAAGCAGCGATCTGTAAAGATGCTGCATACTGTAAGGAGCACAACATCGCTCACAATGATGGGTGTTGTGCTCTTGTTTGTGTGTTTTTTGTGTGTTTCTCCCTTTTTGTTTTTCAGATATCGGTATCCAGTGGATTACGTCGGATTCCGTGGACTACGTCGATGACCAGCGGTTGTGTTTTTTTTTAATAAAATGGTCAATGAGGGGTGTGGGGGTGTTTTTATTTGAATAAAAAAAAAATTTCACTTGTGTGTTGTCTTTATTTCTTTACTTTATAAACTTAGTAGTGGAAGCCGTCTAATAGACGGAATCCATTATAAGTCGGGGCGTAGTGTTAGCCGGTATAAAATGGCTAACACTTACCCCCCATTATTACCCCAGTACCCAATGCCACCAGGGGTACTGGGCAGAGCCAGGTGCCAGTGGTCCCGGAGCGTCAAAATTGGCGCTCCTGGACCGGACGGCAGCAGGCTGGTAAGATTTAGGCTGGGGAGGGCCTAAACCAATGGCTCTTCCCACCCTGGTGTTACCAGGCTGCTGTCGCTTGGTTTTTAACCCGGCTGGTTATAAAAATAGGGGGGACCCTATGCGTTTTTTTTTTAATTATTTATTTATTTAAAAAAAAACGCATAGGGTCCCCCCTATTTTTATAACCAACCGGGTTAAAAACCAAACGGCAGCAGCCTGGTAACACCAGGGTGGAAAGAGCCATTGGTTTAGGCCCTCCCCAGCCTTAATCTTACCAGCCTGCTGCCGCCCAGTCCAGGAGCGCCAATTTTGACGCTCCGGGACCACTGGAACCCGGCTCTTCCCAGTACCCCTGGTGGCATTGGGTACTGGGGTAATAATGGGGGGTTAGTGTTAGCCATTTTATACCGGCTAACACTAGGCCACGACTTAGTAATGGATTCCGTCTATTAGACGGCTTTCACTACTAAGTCTATAAAGTAAAGAAATAAAGACAACACACAAGTGAAAAAAATTTTTTATTCAAATAAAAACACCCCCACACCCCTCATTGACCATTTTATTAAAAAAAAACACCAAACAACCGCTGGTCATCGACGTAGTCCACGGAATCGGATGTAATCCACTGGATACCGATATCTGAAAAACAAAAAGGGAGAAACACACAAAAAACACACAAACAGGAGCACAACACCCATCTTTGTGAGCGATGTTGTGCTCCTTACAGTATGCAGCATCTTTACAGATCGCTGCTTACAGTCTGGCCCCCAAGGGGTTAAGGGAGGATGTATTGCATCCCCCTTAACCCCTTGGGGGCCAGACTGATGTCAGACTGCACCCATCCCAGCAAGGAAGGGGTTAAGTGACCCCCCCTTCCTTGCTGGGAGGGGTGCAGTGCTGGGGAGGGGGTGGGGAGAGCTCTATACTCACCCCGATGTGTCCTCTTCGCTGGTCCGCAGCACAATGAAGTCACTGTGCTGCGGACCCGCTAATTATATGTGCGCTCAGCCAATCAGCTGAGCGCACATATAATTCTAAATGTTTCTTCTAATAATGCTATTGTGATAACATAATTAGAAGAAACATTTGATGTTTTAATTAAAGTAAAGTGATGATTAGTACAGAATGCTCTATTGCCGGCAATATGAATTAACGGCTTACTGGAGCTTCCTGTACTAATTAATATTTAATTAATAAAACACATTTTCGTTGTAATAAAATCAGTTTCGTTGTTCAATAATTTAATTTAAACGAATCCATCATTGTGCAATTAAATATACTGTCAAAAAAATAAATATATATATAAATATACATTTATTTATATATATATTTATTTTAACAGTATATTTAATTGCACAATGATGGATTCGTTAGAATTAAATTATTGAACGACGAAAGGGACTGTATTACAAAGAAAATGTGTTTTATTAATTTAATATATTAACTATTAGAGGCATCGGCATTCGGCATCATTGCCGGCTATTTTTGAAGTACTCCGTACGGACTGCCTGTCAATCCACAGCCGCATTTCCAGCCACAAACAATGGTCTTGTTCATTTTTTACGGGTCCGTTTACTATAGGGCCGTAGATTTATACATAGTGTGCACTGTGCAGCCGTATATCGTATACTTTCCAGCGTACGCATGAACCGGAAAAATCCGGCCGATGATTTACCGCCCGCAATACAGCTGCACAGATACAGAGTGTGAACCTAGCCTAAAGCAGGCATATAAATACCCAACTAGATAGAGACCTTAGATTCCTAATACATAGATAGTATAAAGATGTAGATTAGGGATGGTCCGAACCTGGTTCGGGTCGGGTTCGTACGAACCCGAAAGCTCAGAAATTATTCCCGTTGTCTGTCCCGCTCCGTGGAGAGGGCGGATACAGCGGGAGGACCGCCTGGAAGACTGGGATACAGCCATAACCATAGGCTGTATCCCAGTTTTCCAGGCGGTCCTCCCGCTGTATCCACCTGCTGCACGGAGCAGGCAGACAGCGGAAATCGAATGCCGGTTGTTCGGGTTCATACGAACCCGAACCTCGGCAGATTCGGACCGTCCCTAATGTAGATAAATGCAATGATAGATATAATACTGAGTGAGTCCAAAAATTATTAAAAGAAAGCTGTCATTATCAATGTACTGGCTTCCAATTAGAAAGAAGGAGGAGCTGAGCACATAGGTCTATAGGTTTATTTAAAAAGATTGTACAGTCTAGCTTGTTACATATTGATTGAAATCTCTTCTCTCTCGGGGCTTAGGAGTATGGTAGGCAATGTCACTCAGTGACCGACAGCCTTCCTTATATGAGCATACACATAGAGATAGATGTCGATCATTGCCACCCAATGGACTCCTAAGCCAAGAATGAGCAATAATTTCAGTATAAGGGTAGACTCACACAGGATGGATCCACAGCGGATTTCACGCAGCAAGTTCGCATTGAAATCCACTGCGGATCCCACACTGTCATTTTCAATTAGGTTACATACTCGCAGCGGGATTGTCATCCCACTGCAAGTATGTAAATGTGGACTGATTGAGCGGGAGTCTCAGATGTAGCCGGAGTGCAGACCAGGTAAAGTATGCTCCGGGCGGCGGGTTAAGGGGGGCGGCATTTACATGCGAGTATGTAATCTCATTGAAAATGACAGTTTGGGGTCCGCAACAGATTTCACTGCGGACCGATCGGTCCTGTGTGAGTCTCCCCTAAAAGACAAATTGTACTGACTGTTTTCTCAGAAAACTATAAATCTATTCAGCTCATCTTGCACTACAGAAGATCAGACTGTTCATACCTTTCAAAATATAACATCCAAATAACAATAGAAAAACTGAAAAATAAACAGGGTAGAAGAAATATAAGGAAAAAAAAATGTATTATTATTCATGAAGCATACATGACCTATAAGAAGTATTATATCCTACCAAGGCTCTGCAAATAACAATGCTGACAAAAGGAGCTTTCTCAGGTAAGACATATATGTTATCTGTTTTATTATGCATTTCAAATGTGGGGTATGAGTTGTTTTTTGGGTGCCACATTATTAACTTTGACTTGTTCAGTATGCCAGAACCACTTTTATGCTGCCAAAACCACAAGTCATCGGGGCAGTCCCTGCCTCCCCAGCCTTGATTGATAGATCGCTCTCTATACTCTGACACAGAGAGATGTTAGTCATGGTCTTGGGGTGGTGAGACACTAATGGGGAGTGACCTAATGACTCATAGGTCACATTATGGGATGACAGGTTCCTTTTAAGCAGGAGCAAAAAAATAAAAATATGGAGGTCTATACCCCATTTTTATATTAAAGATGACCTACAGTATATTGGTACATATTTGATTTTTTTCGTCAAGGCTTTTTTAAAATTCTTTTAGTCTGATTATAGTCTTTCAATATATTATAGTGTTCTATATGTACATACTATCCCAAGGCTTGTTTCATTCCTATTTAAGATTATACCAGGACTGATTCAGGCTGGAACTTTGTATAACAAGATTATACCAGGAGTCCTTTACTCCTCCTTACCTACACCGCTAGATTATTTGTTCATTTTTAAATACACAAACCAGAATTGGGGTGAGTTCATGCTGAAGAAACAAGACTCTTTGATTCCACTAAAATTGCTTTTGCTCCCAAAACACACGTTGTGGTAGCTTCTTAAATGAATTTTACTGTATTTAATTGCATACTTGACTGGAAACTGTTACTAATTGGCTCCCATTAAGATCAGAGCTTGCCTAGAATGTCAAGAATTAAAAAAAAAAAAACTAATCAAACACACCACAAATAGTAATAAAGTATGAGGTATAAATACAGTATAAATGAGGCACTAGAAACCTAGTCTAAACTGTGATACTTATTCAGTGTTAGGTAAACTCAGGACATCTGTACGGACCGGAAAGTAAATAATTGGAGATTTAAATCGGAAGGTGATATGCTGCAATTTGCTCCCTGGCAGCGGCCATTTGTTATTTCATGGAAAAAGCTTCACACATTAACTGCAGGTAAAACTTAATGTATACTGTAACCGATCACACATTTTTGTTTAACTGCTCAGTTTGACAACAAAGCTGTACAAATATATCTTCTCTATTAACTGCTTCATTTAATGTTATGTAAAAACATGCCAATATAAAAAAAAAATATGGATAAATATACTTAAAAAATAACAATATGCTATTGGGGTAGTGGGAACATAGGCTTGAAGTGTATTTTGTAGAAAAAAAATATATTCACAAATCAACTAGTGCCAGAAAATCATGCAAATTTCTAATTTACCTCTATTTAAAAAAAAAAAAAAGCTTCTGTATGCCCAAAGACAGTCATGTAAGTCCTCTCCATGTTGGCAACTGTCCAGAGCAAGAAAGGTTTGCTCTGGGGGGTTTGCTCCTACTCAGGGGCATACAGCAGCTGATAGGTACCGGAGGACTTAAATTGAATTAATTTGAATAGAGGTCATTTACAGATCTATATAATTCTCTGGCAAAAGGTGATTTTAAAATCACCCCCCTCCCCCAAAAAATACCCCTTAAAACAGTCCGAGAGAAACTGACACATTGAGATTTGCTCAGCTAAATGTGCCATAGTTCTGGCTCAACCAGATCTGTTATAGACACTTTTTGTACCTCAGTTCACACTGTCTAGAAAGGGAATGGTTTTTAGAAAAGGCCAAGATATTGTCATAAAATTAGTGTTTAGTGTTAAAGGGAATGTGTTGTTCTTTCATTTTAATCTGTTTCTATTTTCTGACTTTTTTTTATTTAACTTTTTATTTAACATTTTAACAGCATTTAGTGACATGCTTTACAGCAAGCCTCATGGAAGTAGACGACAATAGACAGACTCTTTCCCCTTGAAATGAATGTGAAATATTACTGAGTGTGCTCTGTGATCTGTGAAAAAGGTCATTCCACAAGGAGCAGCTATCATCTTGTATTGATGCTATCTATATACTGAGGTCACATGTTGCTACAATCACTTTACAGTAACCTCCTCTTATCACCACAGACAGAACAGGAAGTGAGAATTAAAACAGCACAATTTCAGGAATATTTTATAATATACAATAATATATAATAGAGAATAAAATTAAAAAAAAAAAATCACTGAAAACTCTTAAACATTTGTTTAACATAAAAACATTGTTTAATTTATTTTAAATTGGTTATTCTGATGACACATTCCCTTTAAGATTCTCATACACTTTAGACTTTTGACAGCCATACCTGTCACCATGGGTTCAGCCATCAACATACAGTGTATGGAGATGTCAGTGGAGATAAGGTTAAGGCTTGATTAAAAATCGCCAGACTCCTTTGTTCTGGGAGACATATGCCGCAGTAAGAACTCTCTCACAGCAGTTTACCCCCCCCCCCCCCCCCATAAAGAACCCAGGGAAGCTCAGCCACTGCAAGTGTTCCTGTGTGTGAAATAGTGGGACTTGGCTAAACATGGCAGAGCGAGGCCCACAGCTTCTTTAATACAACAAGCCACTGTGACTCCTAACAAGGCCAGTCAATGCTTGCTTTACAGTTTAACATTTACTAGATATGAGTGAATCCTGACGCAATGTTGATAAATGTGCCCCATAGTGATTCTGGTTAATGGAGTTAGGAGTTTACTACCCACTGTTGTATAATATACAGAAGGCTTCCTCTAGTATAAAACAAAAAAATTAGCTTTGACCACGATAAAAATATTTTATCCAAACTTTTTTTTTTTAATAAAGTTAAAAAAAAAGTTTTGATGATATTTGTGGAAATAACATGGCCAAGTTACTTGGGAAGAAGATAATTTAATGAAATTTGATATACGTTACTTTGTAATCTATGACTGGAAATTAGACTAACAACTGTCTGAGCAATTTTTTTTCTAGGTATTTCAAAGATGTAGGCGACTTACAAAAGACAATGTCATTTTTCATATGTAGGGAACAGACGTGTACAGGGTGTCTATATCAGGGTCATGTTAATTCCATGTTTACATAATAGTGTACAGTTAATTAAAATAATGTAAATTAATATCTGAGGGCATAAATCCAAACTAATAAGCAATTAGCATGTATATGAGCTAAGCAAGGATGACTGTTTCATATAATTTTCGGACATGTCTTTTAATGCCTTTGAAGTTAATGAGGGCAAGGTAGGAAGAACAGGATTTATTACAGAGTAACACAGGTCACACAGCTCTGAGCTTTAATAAAATCTGTTCTTTTAAAATAGAAGTTTTTAAAGAGGAAATCTTTCGTAAATAATTTTCATAGAAACATTTTAGAAGACTATTCATGACGTCAATGATATGTAGTATTCTAATTATGCAGATGGTTTACTGTACTTAGTGCATGAAATTCCAGTCTCTATATGGACCTTCTTTAGATGAAGAAATAATAGAGAGAAAAATAGTGCCGTTGCCCGGGTTGCTGGAACTGATGTTGGGCCTAGTGGTGAGTTCTGGTGTTTTGGAGGATACTTGGCCAGGAGTGGTAACACCCACCCCCAGACACACGGCAGCCAGAATTTGGTTAGGACTAAGGTGCGGAGTGAGTCCCACTTTAACCCTTTAAGGACAGAGCCCAAAATGGCCTTAAATACCAGGCCAATTTACAGTTTTGCATTTTCGTTTTTTCCTCCTCGCCTTCTAAAAGCTATAACTCTTTTATTTTTCCATCTACACGGCCATATAAGATCTTGCTTTTTTCAAGAACAGGTGTACTTTGTTATGTAGCCTTTAAATCTACTATAACTTGTATGATGGAACCCACAAAATATTATTTATGAAATTGGAAAAATTTTTAGGGGGTTCCGTGTTTACGTAATACACTTTATGGTAAAACTGACATTTTATCTTTATTCTATAGGTCAGTCTGAATACACTGATATGTAGGTTATAAAGCTTTTCTAATGTTTTACTATTTTTATTATTAAACTATTATTAAACTTTTTTTTTTTTTTGCTAGTAGGTATGATTACAATGGCCCATGCTACGACTAAGATCTGTATAGATCGAAACCTGTCAGCCTTACCTAGCTACTGTCAGGTTTTTATTGTTTTTTACGGTGTTACAATAAAGAATTTGCCTTGGACTTTCAGTGCTGGAATCTTTCCTTTTGCTGTTTGGAACTGGTGAAGCTCGCACCTCCATGCACCTGAGGAGGAGAAATTAAATGCAGGTGTGGTGAGCTGGACTACCTCTATTGTAATTGGCCCTTGTATGGCACTTTTATTTTTTCACCTACAGGGCTGTATGGGGTGTCATTTTTTGCGCCATGATCTCTACTTTTTATTAGTACCATATTTGTGTAGTTCGGACGAATTGATAAATTTTTATACAAAAAAAAATTAAATGAAGTGTAATAAAATCTTGTTTTTTTTTTAGGCCGTTCAATGTGCGGGAACAATATTGTTTTATTTTAATAGATCGGACAATTATGCATGCTACGGTATATTATATGTTTATTTAATTATTAAATTTTTTTTATGTGTTTTATTTTTAAAACGGAAAAGGGGGTTATTTGGGGGGAGGAGCTAAAAACTTTTAAAATGTTCTTACTTTACACTTTTTATGTCCCCTTAGGGGACTTTAACATTTTTGCATTGGATTTCTAACATTGATCACTGCTATGCCATAGCATAGCATTGGTCAGTATTATCTGCGATCATTGCATAGAGCCTGCCTGTGGCAGACTCTATACACTGATCACCGTTCCTCCTGAGTGCAAAAATTATCAATACAATACTCCAACAAGTAGATAGGTGACTTGATAGAAGAAATTAGTGACAGGTGATAGGGACCAGATAGTAGGGCTCTTGCCTATTGTACTATCTACTCTGTCGAGATGCGGTGAAGTGTCTTGAAAGTTTTTGAAGACTCCTCATACTTACCTATGGATGAGTCTTAGTTATCTCACCTTCCCGCTGCAGCTCCTGTCACTGTGTTAAATAAGGGGTTAATGGCCCGCGGGCGTGTAATCCTGGAGGCTCATCATTAACAGTGAGGACCTGGCTGCATATAGCACCCGGTCCCCACTTGCTATGAAGTGAACTCAGCTCCTAAATGCAAAAATTATCAATACAATACTCCAACAGGTAGATAGCTGACTTGATAGAAGAAATCAGTAACAGGTGATAGGGACCAGATAGTAGGGCTCTTGCCTATTGTCCTAATGGTCCTAATGGTGTAGTACAAGTCCCAGGTGCCGGCTCTGGGTGTAGCTGGCTTGTAAGAACCTTCCTACAAAGCTAAACATCTTGTTAGTAGAGTGTAGCTTACTGACACTATGCTCTACTGCAGATCCAGTCTTGAGTTATCTGTCCCTTTTCTCTAAGGTGGTCGACTGTCCTGTTTTAGCCGTAATGTCCACAGCATAGGCAAGGGTGAAGACTCCCTTGTCTCCGGTTGCCTTAAGAGTCTTGTCCAGCAACCCGTGAAGGTTGGGAAGCTAGCTGTGAGGAGCAACTAAATACACGTTCTGCCTGGCCTGTAGCCCAACACTAACTAACTAGAAGAAAGGAAGTTGTTACTATAAAGGCAAGTGTGTGTGTAGATAGACCTAGGGTTGGCTGCAGCTGTGCTGTGTGAGAGAAACATCTACTGGTTGGAGTAAGGGATAGCAGCCACCCGTCCTAACCTAGAGTGATACAGTTTTACCTAGGTGTAAGTAGAGAAAAGAAAACATGTATGGGACACTACAATAGGAAGATAGTTGACTATAAAGCTTTTCTGAAAATGATCAAGAACAAAAGCTACAATGCAGTAGCAAATCCTGAACTGTATGCAATTAAAAAAGCTGCTTCTGGGGATTACACAAAAGAATATTCTGTATACTGTGTACAGCAAAAAAGACATTTTCTGCAATTGGACAGCCAGGGACCTTATTGACATTTCTTCTGTTTAGCTGTACACTTAGAGCAGTTAGAGAACAAACAATATTTACCTCCCTAGCACCCTAACAGCAGCCACTATGTGTATGCTGGTCCCCTGCCGTGCTGTACAGTGCTATTTGGTATTTATGGTCAGACGTCAGGCATAGATCTAAGAATAGATTTAGGAATAGCTAGTTTTTGTAGTTTGTTCCTGTTCATTAACCATGAGCTTTATTTCCTGATTGCCTTCATCATCATTTGTTTGTGCCTTCATCCATCCACCCATTTCTGACAAGTAGTAAAGAGTTTCTACACTTGTTAATTGTTATCTGTTTGCATTTATGCTTTTACATGTTTTTCTTGGTTGATACTACTGTAAGTCCTGGGGGTATCTGAGGTCTGGGAGCTACTGGCAGGACCAAAATAAAAAGGCAACTGCTATAGGTGAGGTCAAGTTCTGCAATCTTGTGATCAATCACCATTGTTACAAACAGATGTCATATATTATTTTAATTAAAATAATAACAAGAAGGATCCTCCTGAAGCCCTAGTGCACTTTTTCTAAGACAACCAGGAACTTCTGTCTGTATTTTTTCAGAATAATACATACTTGAAAAACTAGGCCAGTGCTTGGCAGTATAATTTATGCAAGATATAATAAATTAGATTAGCATTACACATCAATTCCTGGCGTCAAGGTAAATCAAAATTCAAGGCTTGGCACAATTTGTACTGAAGTAGACAAAGTGGATGCAAAAGAAACAAATGAGATATTAAAACATATGGACAACAATTAAAGGAGTTCTCCAGGACATTAACATTGATGACGTATAATTATTATAAGCAATTCAAATTAGATTATTATTAGACCTCTAGAACCTCCAACGATTAGTGCAATGAAGGAACTTAGGTCTTCACAGGTCCAAGTGAATAGGTCAAAGGCAATAGCAGACACAATTCAAACAACCTGCTGCATGCATTTCATGTAGGTTCTGGTTCGCATAAAAAGGTTTGAGGTTTTGACTAGACACTTTAGGAAAATATATGGGTTAGGTTAGAAGTAGGGATGAGCGAACTGAACCGCAACAAACCAGATTTGATAAGAACTTTGCAAAAAGTTTGGTTCTTCACCAAATTTGTTTAAAATAACAATAACAAATAAAATCACAGAATAGACCAAGATACAGGGGATTATTACTCCTATAATCCCTTGTATCCTGGTTTTCTGTAAATATCAAGATGTGTGACGTCACCCCTATTAGGGTGAGACCTAAAGTTAGTTTTCTCAGATATACTTAATCAAAAATGTAATGTGACAGCTGTCTGTTAGTATCAACCAAAACACATAAAAGCAACTTCAGTGTTCAAGCTGATCTACTTTGTTAAAGCTTAAAAAAAAAAAAAATAGGAGAACCCGTTTAGCCGCAACAAAAAAAGTAAAAAGAAAAAACTGTCAAAAAAGTCCCATCACTGTCCCAGCCAAAAAAAAAGTCCCATCAGCTGTCCCATCACTGCACAGTTGTGTAGAAAAATGTTGGCAACTTATTGGGATTCTTGGTGTCCAAGACCGTGCACCCGAGTACTGATGTCTGGTCCTTTAATTATAGGCAAGGGCAGTACATGTCTGTTACTGCCCATTAAGTCAACATCCTCCCAGAAGACCATCAGGAAGTTAGCCCATTCTTGCCACTGTCACCTCCCCAGTTCTTTAGGGGGCCAGTTCTGCACAAGTTCTGCTTGCAATCATCCATCGCTTTGACTGCAGTCCAACCTGCCCTGGTGTCTTACCAACGATGTCAGGCCCGGCGCTCTCAGGCTGTCCTCCACAGTGGGCAGGAGCTCCTCCGGGCCATCAGGGAGGAGATATATGAATGGCCGACCCCACGTCGACTAACGGTGGGAAGTGTTGTAGCACTTCATACACCTTGTATGGCATGTGATAAACCTCATAGTGCACAGGTTTTTTTAGAACATTTCCTGCCAATTGTTGATCCCTTTTGAGGATGCGACTCTGTTTGTGAGCAGGCATGACTATGGGATCAACGACATCATCCCACTCGTCCGTGTTCTGGAAAGTGCGCTGAACAACATCATCAGCAAGGATTCCCAGGCTACCACTCAAAGGCTGAACATCCTCCTCCACCGTCAATTGTCTGTTCTCAACCATACTGGCCTGGGAGCAATCAAGTGGTGCCGCCTCCTCCAAGAGTCTCTTCTCAATCATACTGGCCTGGGTGCAATCAAGTGCTGCTGCTTCCTCCTCCGTCAATTGTCTGTTCTCAACCATACTGAGTCCAATACAGTGCTATTACTGCTGCTGGTTCCTGTCAAATGTCTGTTTTCCACCCTACTGGGTCCAAGGAACTTTGTGTTCTATGTCCCATGTAATCACTTACACCTTGGCTAATTTTTTTTTCACTATTTTTGCACTTTGATTTTTTCCACTTTTTTTTTTATTGTAAAAGCAACTGCAACTAAACGAAAGTATACCCTATCAGACTCCCACTATTGTAGATGCAATTATTCAGCCGTTACAGCAAGGTTCGTTTTAGGTTCGATTCGTAAGAATCCGAACTTCACGAAAGTTCGCCGGATCGAACCGAACTTTTCAAAAGTTCGCTCATCCCTAGTTAGAAGCAAATTATAATTAAATAAAGGGTATGGGTAGGTCATAACTTATACTCTGTGCTATAACTGTTGTCACAGTTCTCTTGGTTGCTATTTGTAACAGTAGACAAGCTTTTGTTAGACAAATCCTTTCCATCTCGGGGTCCTTTTAGGTTGGCAGCCCCATTTCCTATATGAATGCTGCTCTCGTGGATCAGGACTTGTTTCATGTTAAGGCCACACAAACAATAGCTGGATTGTTTGTAGAGCCCTTTTACATCCATCATACATTGTCTGCATATCGCCTATAACATGGGAAGTTAAGTGACCGACGAACAAAGTTGTTATAACCAGCTAAAACAATTCAACTAGATAGTAAGCAAGTATTTCCTAGACCATTGAGCTGATCATTGAGATTATTCCACAGGGCAATATTATATAATCATAAAACACTTGACTGATTTTTTTATAATGCAGATTTCTTTTTAACCTATGACTGAGTGGTAGCCTAGTATAAAGACAGTATTTCCAAGAATGCAAATTACCATAACAAGCTCCGTGCAGACATTGAACCAGCAAGGAATGTCGTTACTCAATATCTGTATTTATCTGTAATGTAATGGAAGACTTTTGCTTCTCTCATCTGTACTTAACACTTCTTCACATAGCGATATGGTAGTCTCGTTGGTTACAGTTCTTAGACAAGGCACAGAAACGTAATGGTTACATTCGCTTTATGATTCTAACATCTCTAGAAATACCACATTAACAGGAGTATAACAATAGTCAACTATACAGAATCTGTTTTGGGTCCCTAATCACACCAGCTTCATACCTGCAGCTATCTAGCCAGTAATTGTCTCCCACTCTTTCTGGACTTGCCATCAAGGGCCCTTTCATCAACACTGCTTCTTACTAAGTTACCACTCAGTATGCTAAATCCCTCTATTGGTGCCGCCAGGCCTCTCCAAGGCCTACCTCAAGTCTCCTCTCAATACTGACAGATTCTCAATTCTCAAGACATTATCACTCTCCCCACTTCACTACCCCTCTCAATATCTACACCTAACTGTAAGCCTGACTATCCAGGCAACGGTACAGGCTTGCAGGACAACAAAATCCTACAGGATCCCTGCTAGCCGACCAAAACAAAGGATACACCAGGATGCTGACTTTATAGGAGACACCTTCTTGTGGGATAGGGGAAAAGGTAAGTATAACTTATTATTTTCTTTTCAAACAAAGACGAGGGATACTTTTAATAAGTGGGTAATAGGAGGAGCGCTGATTCTATTCTATTCTATTAGGGGCTATAAAAAGGAATAAAAGTTGTGATAATTTGCCATAGGGGCACAATTAGGGCATTGTTATGCTTTAAGAATAGCACAAAGGAAATTATTTCCGTACAAGCTGTACTGTTAATATCTAGGAGGCAAAAAGGGTCACTAGTACTTTGAAGGGATAGGTGGTGTGAATATGTTGGCTGGCCACTTGGCTTCACCTAGACTACTAACCTTTCCTGGGTTCTAGCAATGGCTCCTAGTGCTCAGAAACCCCTAGGACTTTTAGTAGGGCAAAATAACACAAACTGCCAGCAGCCACAAAGAAACTAACATAATAAACTCACATAATAATACAACTAACAGAATAAACTGAACTGGACATCATAATAGGATGACTCAATAACTTTCAAATAACAGAATCAGCATAATGCAAACAAAGAGCAAGAAAAAGACTAGGAGCATAGGTCCAACATATGAGAACAGGTCTAGGCTAATTTTAACTGTATAGCAATCGAATGATAGATGATGTTGGTTCTTAGAAAGGCTAATAATTAGAAAGTAGGAGAAGTCATTCCTTTATATTTTCCAGTTCCTTTTGAATCCTCTTCTGGCCTAGGCTCAAAAACCTATATAAAAAACTGCCAGAGACAGTGACTCAAAAAGCTGTGCATAAAACACCCTTATTCTGTGCTCACAGAAATATTATGTTATAGAACCTGGTAATAGATATTGTAAGTTGATTTGAGTCCCATAGCCACCATCAGGGACTGTTACTTTGTAGTGGATATATACAAAAATATATGTGTAGGTTTGTGTAGAAAGTCCATGAAACATGAAAGTCTATAACTGCATCTGACCCATGCACTGTAAAAATACAGTATATTACTCATTATACATCTGTGGTTCCTTAGTTTTTGACTCAAAAACCGCACCAGCATACAACATACATTACAACAGCTAAATTGACAGGACATTAGAGCATTATGTACTAGGAGGAGTACCACTTAACATATGCCATAGACTAAGAATATACACTCAGGCGGCCACTTTATTAGGTACACCATGCTAGTAACGGGTGGTCTTCTGCTGCTGTAGCCCATCTGCCTCAAAGTTGGACGTACTGTGCGTTCAGAGATGCTCTTCTGTCTACCTTGGTTGTAACGGTTGGCTATTTGAGTCACTGTTGCCTTTCTATCAGCTCGAACCAGTCTGCCCATTCTCCTCTGACCTCTGGCATCAACAAGGCATTTCCGCCCACAGAACTGCCGCTCACTGGATGTTTTTTCTTTTTCGGACCATTTTCTGTAAACCCTAGAGATGGTTGTGCGTGAAAATCCCAGTAGATCAGCAGTTTCTGAAATACTCAGACCAGCCCTTCTGGCACCAACAACCATGCCACGTTCAAAGGCACTCAAATTACCTTTCTTCCCCATACTGATGCTCGGTTTGAACTGCAGGAGATTGTCTTGACCATTTCTACATGCCTAAATGCACTGAGTTGCCGCCATGTGATTGGCTGATAAGAAATTAAGTGGTAACGTGCAGTTGGACAGGTGTACCTAATAAAGTGGCCAGTGAGTGTACATATGCTAGCATTTAGTCTATGTGCTCACTGATCAGTAATTTTGGAGCCAAGAAAATGTGTTTATAGGTTTAAAAAATCGGAAACTTTCTGCCACTTTTTGTGCCAGTTTTTCCAGCAGTTTTTTTTAATTCTTTTTTTGGGGATTTTTTTTGTTCATTTATGTCCCGTAAAACATCGCCAAATATGTATCAAAATATTGAAAAGGACAAATAGTCAAAAATGTCAATAACAATTATGGACATAATATTAAAGTAAGTGCGAACTAAGAAATGTTTTAATATTGAATTCTATGCCACATTTTTGGGCATTTTGAGGGATGTAAAACTGTGTGCACACAGCCATACTTCATGTTATGCCCCTTTGTCCTAATGCCCCAGTATTGCCAGCCACAGTTTGTTGCCTTTAGGCTGGGTTCTCACTACGTTTTTCCTATCCGTTCAATGTATTAGTTTTTAATTGGTTGCTTTTAATGGACAGAAAAACGTAGACAACACTATTTTTGTGTACGTTTAAAAATACGCATTTTTTTTTATGATGGAAGTTAATGGAAAAATGTATCCAAATGGATGGCACACAATTGCATCCATTTTTGCATTCGCTTTTTGCATCCATTTTTTCTATAAAATGTTTCTGTTAAACGGATAGTAAAAACATAGGGAGGCATTTATTAAGTCCGGCATTTTTTTACGCCGGACGTAAAAATGCCCCCGCAGCTCCGGCGCTACGGAGATTTATGTAGAGGCGGACTGCCTCTACATAAATCCCGTGCGCGCCGTTGCGCACCGCCGAAAACCTACGCCAGCTGAGGACTGGAGTAGGTTTTCGGCGTACATTTTGGCGGAACGGATGGTAAATCGCGCGGACTCTGAGTCCGCGCCCTCCGTTCCGCCCCTTCTCCGCCCCCTTTCCGCCCCCTGGCGTACTCGGCGGAAAGTGCCGATTTGCAAATATTTTATTCGCAAATCCGCCATTTTTGAATAAAAAAAGACGCAAATCGGCACTTTCCGCCGAAAATCATCCATTCGCCGGATGATACATGTGGCCCATAGTGTGAACCCAGCCTTATTTAGAAATTTTTAAATCATATTGTCAGCCATGCTACCCCATAAGTGTAATTTAGTTTTCTTCATGCAACAAATGTACCAGCCACAATTAGCACCACCATTCTTAATTGCCATATTTTCTCCTCATAATGCTAGCCACCCATATCTAATTTGGAAGATTTCCACAAGACCTAGTGGCTCATACAGACAGTAAGCCTGGATTCACCTGCAATCTTTGGTCCTCATTTTGGAGCTCATTTTGGTAAGTATTTTAGTCCTTTTCATGCTTTTGGCTAAAAATATTGACCAAAATACTATGTGTGAACCCAGCCTAATACCAATTCTGCCTGCAACAGGAAAAAGATGATGTTTCAGTCTCCTTAAAAGGGTTATCCAGTGCTACAAAAACATGGCCACTTTTCCCCCTTACCCATCTCTCCAGATTGGGTGGGGTTTTTAAACTCAGTTCCATTGAAGTAAATGGAGCTTAATTGCAAACCGCACCTGAACAGAAGACAAGAGAGTTGTTCTCTGCTTTGTGGTCATCTTAAGGCCAGGGCTACACTGTAACTTTTGTAGTACAACAACTTTAAATCAAGCTACATCTGCAGTCCATTGTGATACACTGAGTTGTATGCAATCTTGTGGGCTGCAGCTGTCGCTCAATAGTTAAAATCAAACTTGTAGTTCTACAAAAAGTCACTGTGTAAATGTTCAGGAATAAAGAAGAGGTTTCACTTTACAACCAGATCCCGAAATTTTGTTACATCCTCCAAACGTATGACAGCGGAGTAAAATTTATAGCTGAAGCAGTCAAGAGTCTAAGCAGCAACTCAAATCTATTATTCCAATAAAGGTTCAAAAAAATGAAAGAAATGCTCTTAAAGGTTACATTACTCTGAAACGTTCCGCAAAATATATGAGCGAATTACAACATTTATGCTTGAAGAAGCCTTTACGCTTTACAATCTCACTACAAGATAATTGCTTTTAAGTTTTACAGCGTTTGTTTTTTATGAGTTGTTTTTTACTTGATCTGCCGAGTTGACTCACATGGCTGGAAGGGGAGGCTGAGATGCATTAAAGGCCGGTCTTAAATCACTGAGCTGTTAGAAAGTTGCAGCAATCAAAGCTCATTTGGTTTTACTTAATCTATGACATGGCAGCTACTGTTTCTTTATTGATGCTGTCTCTCTGTCGGCCAAATTGATTTCCATGCCAAGAAATTAACCATTTAATACGCTGGCTGCAATTTACTATAGCTATTCCAATGTGTTATGGTAAGACATATTAAAGGTGAATGAATAAAAACTTTATGAGCTGTTACTGAAATAATTATTTGCTCTTGAACAGTCATAAAGAGAGGGGACTGAAATGTCAAGTAGACGTAAGCAGGTAATACTAAGTATAAAGTGACTCGGAGACAGGAGTGGTAGCACAATCTACCTCACTGTAATTTTCGCAAGGTATTTTTCTGAATAAAAACGAAAAAACAAAAAACTTTACAGTGTGAATAAAGATCCTTTTTTATGGGGCATGATAAGCGTGGTGATCTTGTTGATCGGTGCTTGTTTAATAAGCCTTCCTATGTTTCAATGAACCAAGGACAAGCCAAAACCGATGTATATGAAACAGAATGATTTATTTACAGCACACAACGCGTTTCAGCCCTCACCATCTAATGGGCCTTCATCAGGTATTGATTATGGCTGTGGCTTATTCCCATTGGGTGGCACATGTGTGATTTTGTTGGTTGCACTTTCACCTGCAAGAGGAAGTCTTTCTTTGCAAACCTGGTCTGGTTTGGCTTGTCCTTGGTTCAATACACACTTCGGCATTTGGTGCCGATAGTGGTCCTCTAAGAGCTGCATCTATCTGTTACACGCTTTGTATAGAGTTGTGCCTATAATTGCACAACTCCATCAGGTGATATCTAACATATCTTGGTGGATTGCCGTCTCCTATCTTTTCGCATACTGTACTAGGAAGCACCAGTCTTCTTTTCTTTCAACATTTTAATAAATCACAGGTTCATATGGGCCTTTCACTTCATCATTGTCTCTCGCATATCATATATCATATTGCATATTTTTTAACAGTCAAGTCGCAACTATATTAAATTTGTGCAACAGCAAGTCACAGGCAAGTGTCTGTTTTGGTCACACGACTCGGATAAGAGTTGCTGTCATGTAACCAAAGTTTTCACATAGCTCCAGCCTAAAATTGAGGGACCCCTGTTACATTGAACATGGAATTTGAAGGGGTTTGCCAGGATTCTTTTTATTGATAGTGTATCCTTAGGAGTAAGAAATAGTTGTGAGTTCCCCAATTTAACCAACCAAATCCACATTAAATAGCTGCCCAGGTAGGCTTTACAGGTTCCAGTCCCTCTACCAGTAAGGATTTGCAGAGGAAGAGATCTTCACTATAGTGTCCCCATCATGCAATCTTAAAGGGGTTATCTAGCGCTACAAAAACATGGCCGCTTTCTTCCAGAGACAGCACCGTTCTTGTCTCCAGGTCAGGTGTAGATTGCAATTAACCTCCATTCACTTCAACGGAACTAAGTTACAAAACCTGCACCCAAACTGAAGTCAAGAGAGGTGTTGTCTGTGGAAAGAAGCAGACATATTTTTCTTATGCTAGATAACCCCTTTATTTAGATACAGGCTGTCATGATGTTTTCAATGGTTCAGCCTATGAACCATCACAAAAGGTTTAATCTTTCTTGGTGAATCAGGGGCAAATAGGCACTACAGGACAATACCACCTAACTTGCTGTTGACCCACTTACAGCTGGCATCGCAAAGAACTAAGACCACCCATGAGTACATACTGTAAATAGTAAGTATACTCTACTGCTACATGATGTGTTCTTTCTTAGTCGAAAAATCATGTAACATTTCATAATGGCTCAGTTATTTACAGCTACAACATATCAGATAATGTTAAAAAAAAAAAAAAAAAAAAACTGGTGTAATTCATTTTTATTACCCTATGCATTTCATATAAAACACATGACTTTTTTGCTCATTCTTGTTTTAGCTGTCACTTCATCAAAATTTGCGACTTGTTTTTACATGAATGTATCTCTGTGTTTCAGACATGAAGTAAATCCCAGTAGTTACTAGCACAATTAATTAAGGATTTTCTGATCTTATCCAAAATCTCAGTATAATTAAAATGTACAGCAAAAGAAGATTGGCCTGTTCCCTATAAATTATAATTTATATTACTCCTAATTATATGCAGAGGGCAAGAGCGATGAACTGCGTTGTAGCAGGTTTCTATATTAACTCCAATACATGGAGATTTAAACTCACTAATAAGGTTTTGCTAAAAGTTAATTTTTATAATTTACTTCTAACATGCTGCTTTTAAATATACCATATTTATGTGTATTGGAATAGGCAGATGTATTATGAAGTACTGAACAAAGACCAATGGTAAATGGGGCACTTACGTAATATAAAGAACACAGGCATGCAATGTAAAGTTGCATATTTTCCTTCTTTAATAAAGTACACAGTATTAACAGTACAAGAAAATGTAAAGCTTTGTTCCCACTATGTTGTTGTTGTTGTTGTTGCTTTTTTTGAAGAACGGACACTGATTGCAATGAAATCAGTGTCCGTTCTTTTCTGAGTTCAAGTCGATGTCGCCCGCTTTGTTCCCACTTAGTTATTTTAATGTCCATTCTTTAGAACGGACATTAAAACAATGAACATGCCTATTATTTATGGACAGTGTTCTCCGAACAGCACCCAGAAACAATAGCTGTTTACACAATGTAAAGTACGGCCGGCAGGACCTGGAGCCTCAGCCCCAATCCCGCCTGGCTCCATAAGTATGCTCCCTTGTCTAACGTTCCTTGCCTGCAATAGTGCCTTGTTTGACTAGTGTTACTTGACCGAGCGTTTCCCTGCATTTGTATTCTGGTTACCTGACTTCTGCTATTGACCCTTTGACTACCCCTTTGGACCCGATTTTGTACTTTGCTTCTTCTGACTCCCCCTTCATTGTGTTATGTATTGACTTGTTCTGCTCATTGTTGCACTTAGTGAGATCAGAGACCGGCATCTAGTTGTCCGTTGCTATTTAGAGCATCTGAGGCAAGTAGGTAGGGACAGCGGGGTGGGTGCCAGCTTCATGGCTCATTTCTTTATTATTATCGCATTGCATTATTTCCTATATGTTAATGCTCCCATTACGTTAGAGCACACCTTATTGAAATATATGTCTTGTTGATATATAGCGTATGGGGCTGTGTAAAATTGCTAATATGCACATTAGAGGTCATATAAGTTTATGGTAATGTACATCCACAGTAGCTGTTCACATTTACCTAGTAGATGCATGTCCTGATTTAATGCAGTTTTTTCTTTGCATTTGCGTTTTTCTCTCTCTGATGTTGTTCTCTTGTTGCTTCCCCCCCCCTTTTTAATCTTCTGATGTGTATGACTCCTTTATTATCTACTATTTCCCTTATATCTGAGTCCACCTATTTATCTGTACTACAAAAACCGCACAGTTTTATAATATCTGCAGCAAAATATGCATGCTTAGTATTCAGATCTTGCGATTTTTCATTGCTATTGGCCATTCATGGTCTTTTAATCACCTCCCATGGACACGACTATAGACATGACTAAGCGTGCATACGCGAAACGCGTCGTCCAGTTAACACACCTTCCTAGCATGGGCTCTAGGTTTCAACTGCAGCATGATTAAAGTTTAATGTTTTAACAGTTTTTTGCACTCCCCTGGATGTGCTGGACCTAAACAGACATTACACCACCACATTGAGCAAACGCACATTCATGAAGTTTATAGACATAGATCACTGTCTTTATTTGTACATGGGGAGACACTAATTGAGTCCAGTGTGGTAGGGTGTCACCTTGCCACATTGACAAAATAAATGGCCACAGCAAAATCCTCTCCTAGTGCTGTTCATCTCTCTGATGAGATCCTTGGCACCGCCAAAGAATTTATTCTAAAGAGAGAGAGCAATAATCATTGGTTGTTGATTATGTTTGGCCATAGAACGTGCGTTAATTTTTCCTATATAGGACCATTTGCAGCTAAGCTATCTACTATGAATATATTTAATATAGCTATATCATGTATTAATTTGCATCAAAAGTCATTAGGGTTGTCCCCGGTTGCTTCTGCCTGTCCTGTAATTCTTGATTGAAACATCTCTCCCTGTACCTTAACAGGGAGAGAGCTATCGATCAAGGCCAGTGTGTAGGGGAGAAGCTGACGTCTACCTCCCTAAAGACCCATGGTTCATACAACCTAAGGCTATGTTCCCATAATGTCTTTTTTGGCTGTTTGATTCCAAATAACGGACATTATGAATCATTTTGAAATTACGACCATTATTTAGACTCAAAGGACCAAACAAAGATATTGTGGGAACATAGCCTAAAAGTAGTCTGCTGCACTTTAAGAAAGGCTATCTAAACAATTATACATTTCTCAAACATTTTAAGGGATATAATTTTATAATTATGGATATATAAAGATGCACCATGATAATATATTCATGTTTACATGTTTTCAATGAAGTAAAGTTATGTCTGTAGGACTGTGACTACTCCCGTTTATGGATCAGTATCTATAAGCTAGCATTACCTTATTCCATGTTGGTATCTCTGCTACCAACATGGCTTTCAGAGAGCATTTTGGATCATTAATTCCGTCCGCAGGTAGTGTTCAACAATGGTTGTTCACATGGAAAATAGCCTAAGGCCAGATCTTTGAATTGATCCCATTCACTTCAATGGAACGGTTTAAAGCATCCGGCGTGTTAATAGTGCCACTTGTTAATAGTGCTTGCAGCGTTCTGCCATCCAACCTTGATGTTTAAAATGTGACTACCATTTTGAAAAACCTCTGTCATGTCACAGCGACATGTCAAAAGTGTATATTGGTCAGGGTCCAACTGCTGAGAACCCCGCCAATAGCTAGAACTAAGGGGCTGCCGTGCACAGGAGCACATGCTCTACCCCTTCATCTCTGCTACAGGGAGCTGAATTCCATAGATTGCTCATATTAGCAGTCTACAGAATTCACCTCCCTGTAGCAGTGATGGAGGAGCAGAGCACACACTCCCATGCACAGCAGCCCCTTCGTTCAAGTGTGGTGACTGCCCCGCCGATGAGCATGGACAGATGGCTGTGCACTTGCCATATGGTTAGGTGTGACGCCAGTTCTATGGCAGTTGGACGAGATATAGCCTTGCCTGGTGGTATTGTGTTGTGACGCCAGTGCCGGTTGGGCACACAGGTATGGTGGCACACCTGCTTTTAGTTTAATGGGCTGGCTATACCTTGTTCCCCTGTGCACCTGTCGGGTTGTTGCAAGGTCCCTTGGGTACTTATCACAGTGGTCCGGAATGGAGCAGTGACCCACCCGGACTATTGGTACTGACACCCACAGAAAGGGGAGATGACCCAAGGAAGATGTGTGTACTGTGTCGATGCTTGATAAGAAATCACAAAGTCTCTTTAGCATAAATATAATCTTGTTTACTCTGAAGATACATGAGGTAGGCAGCAGATAAAACAACTTTGCCTTGATAGGACACTTTACACTTGATAGGTTACTTAATACTTTAGAGTTCAGATCTGCACTGAGAGTAGAAGGAGTGGTACAGTTGGGCTGACTGAGTTGCGTGATGAGAGGTGAAACAGAAGATCAGAAGAGAAGATAGGAGAATGTTGAGAGAGTCCCAACCCAAGTAGTACAGTGTTCTGCCGGAAGTACGTAGGTAGAAATAGAAGAATACTTAGGAGAAGAGAGAATGCTTGTCTTTACACCACCTATTGCCCACCAGTGTCCAGTGTGAGCGGAATGCTGAAGGGTCCCTGCTTACACCAAGGCTGCGAGATAGAGTTCATAGGCTTCTAGCAACTTTGCTCTATCCGCATCAGTTCCTTTACTTGTGATGGATACTGTCCTGCTATGTGTCTCTCCTTGTCCACTGCCTGGGTTAGAATGATCCCTGACTTGTCCTCTCTAGTGGAAGCTTAACACTGCAAAGTGTTGAACAGAGTTTCTTGAGAGAAAACTGTGTCTTGCTGCATGTGCACTGGTCTACGTCTAGACTGCACAACTTAGACTGGGAACCTGGCGGGAGCCAGGGGCCAACTTGACTGCTGTAGAGAGCGTTCTTGCTCGCTTCCTTCATCTACAGAATCCAAAGACAAAAGACCCTACCCTTCCTCTACCCATGTGACTTCTTTCCTACAGCCTGCGTAAGGTGTGCTGTGAGTGGGTGAGGAGTGCATAAAAAGTAAAGAGAGAGATGTAGGTGAGAAGAAGAAAGAACTCTCATTGGGGTGCAGATCCATGTTATACACAAACAAAACAATAACCCTTTGGGTACTACAGCCGAGCAACATCTAAGCATACATAGTTATAGCAACGACATCTTGTAGCAAAACCCTGGTACTACTACATCACCACTTACACTGAAAAGTACAGGCTTTTACAAAGGGTGTAACCAATAGCAACACCCGTGGTGGGACACCTCACTAGCTATCATCAGAGTTCTCAGCAGCCGGACCCGACCGATAAACCTTTAAAAAAAATAATAATAAAAATAAAACAAAGCCTTAGACCACGTTTAGGCATTGCAGATTTTGTTGTAGATTTTTAGCATGGACTCAAAGGAAAATGTGCAATGTTTTTTTTTCTGGAACATCTGAACTTACCGTGGGATAGCCCTTTAATGATATGCTATCATTGATTTTGTAAAAAGATTAGGATCTGTTTCATGGTAATTTGTACAAATCCCCACACCCACAGTAATATAAATTCAAACCTAGGTGTATTGCTCTATCTTTAATGCATATCTCTGCTCCACCATCTTTAATTTATCTGCCACCTAACTAAAAAGATAAACTAGAAGTATATTAGTTATTTTTGTACATCATAAAGAGACTATTCTTTACTATGCAGGGAAACGTGGAGGAAGACATTGCTGCTTAGTATCTCCTTTTAAATAGATTAATAAAAATCCATATAACTTGGCATCTTAATCCACACACATGCTAATATCATCAGAAGATTAATATTGTACACACCCAAAAATTAATTATCTGTGACTAATTTTGCACAAACTCATTATTCTAAGCAATTTGTCTGGTGACAACACCTCATGTCTTTTTGGAAGACAGATATGAAAACCTTCTTTATTAAGTGTGACTCACTGTACTACCTCAAGCAGGAAAGACTGAGGAACAGATGGAGTAATTCCTCCACGTCCACATTTGTAAGTGTACAGTATAACACAACTTAGATCATTTTGGCTGTGGCCATAACATGTTCATCATCAGACTTATCTGTTCATAGACTACAAATAATATGACAAACGCATTTGTATTGTTCTTATATGTCTGCACCTTTCATAGACACTTTCAGGTTTACTAGTAAATAGATGGCTGGTCTCACTTTTAATAATGTCCAGGGACAAGTTGCTGGTGAATTGTGCATCTTATGCAGAACTACAACCTCCATTATGCAGTGATTATCAGGTAGCATTCATACCTTTTACTTGTTTTTACAGCAGTCACTAAGGGGCTTTTGACTAGGCAACTGCGTTTTTATGGCAGCAGCCTAGCAGCGTGGTGAGGTCTAAGATGCGGGGAACGTTGGTGCTAGGCTGTAGGTATGACAGCTCCCACATTGATCCCGGTAGTTAAACCAATAACGTAATGATCACGGCTGGTTTCCATTGCAGCCACGGGCCTGCTGAAGCCCCCTCCCTTGGGTTGTTTCTGGGGACTATGGTGACACTTTATTTATGTATGTATTTATTTATTTATTTTAAATAAAAAGTGTCTCCCTAGTAATACTTAAAGTAACTATGTATCACCAGTATCGCTGTAATCGATCAAAAACAGCCAAGAAAAGTTATGACACAGCAAATAGAATATTTTTATATTTAGTTTAGAATGTTAGTATATGGAGAAAGGCTTGACCTAACCGTCAAGCCTTAATAGACTCTGTTCGAGTGCCAATCTATGAGATCAGTGCTCTTTACAGCGCACTTCAGGGTATCTAATAAGGTCCAAACTGTCTTTTGCATTGTAATTGTCCATAGGGGTTTGAGGCAATTGAGCACTGTTGCATACATAAGTCTATTTGTCCACTCAATCAGTCCCAGTATCCAGTGGTGATTTATACAGACTCCTCTATATATCCAATATCTTGCCAGTCTGATCTATAAAAACCAGTAAGAGTTAAGTTACCTAAAAATATTTTATAGACATTTGTCAATGTTATATTATTTTTATCATCATTTTGTATTTATTATTCAAACAGATAATGCCGCTTAAGGGAAACCAAGACCCATATTTCCTCTGTCACTTGCTAAATTAATCTTTTTTTTTAATTTTGACATCCATATGTTATCATGCCAATATAATATACACGTTTTTAACAGATTTTTCACCAGATCTTGTCCTAGCTTGGTCTCTGATTCTATCATCATTGGTTAGCCATTTAGGCTTACTTACCACTTCCTGACTTCTTTAATGATTTCACAATTAAATACTTCCCTCCCTGTCATCATGCACTTTCTATCCATTTCCTCCTTCTTCGTATCTGTTCCATATCTGCTCTGTCTCTTTCTAATTACTTCCACAATTGTGTTTTGCTTTTATCAGGCTTTTCCGCTGAGTTTTACAAAGGAAGGTTTGAAGTCTTGAATGTAGTCTAACTATAACTGTTTGTGCCCTGCAAAAAGATATTATTGTTTTAGGTAAAACTTGAACATGAAATACTATTAAACACAAATTTATCTGACAGATTTTTGAGACCAAAGTCAGGAATGGATTTGAGAAGAGGAGAAATCTCAGTCTTTCCTTTATAACCTGTTCCCTGTTTATAGTCTGTTCCTGGTTTCAGATTCAATGATGTCAGATAAATCTGTCTGTGTGATAGGGCTCTAAGAAATCAGCCAAGTACATGATGCAGAGGTGGCAGCAGAGATCACTGTGTCAGACTGAAAAGAATACACCACTTCATGTAGGACATACAGCAGCTGATAAGTACTGGAAGACTGGAGATTATTTTTATTAGAAGTAAATTACAAATTAATGATTAATGGCACCAGCTGATTTGAAAGATTTATTTATTTATTTTTTGCTGCAGTACCCCTTTAATACTGTGGACTATTTTACTTTTAAACAACTAGTCAACCCCTTTCATACAGTCAATGCAGTTTCTCTAGAGAGCCTGGAAAATGTAGTTTTACTCGCCACCCGTACTGCTTGTCTTTACTCTGGAGGATTTCCAGGTAGGGATCCCCTTCTTCTTTGGCAGCCCTTTCCACATACAATTACATCAGATGTCAGCAGTCTCCTTTATGTTACCAAATCCGCTGTATATAACCGTATACCAGTGGATTCTAAACTGAGTGACCGGAAATGCTGGGAATTGTAGTGTATAGAAATGTCTGTGAAGCACAAGTGTCCCTCCAAAAAGTTGGGAGGTATGGTGGAAGGGCTGACTGCAAAGCATTATGGGGAAGCTTGATGTCATGTGTTTGCAGTTAGCAGTAGCAGCTTTACAGCAATGGAGCAGCTTTATCAACCTGCCAGAGACAAAACATGGTCTGATTTGCCAATAGCAACCAATCACAGATCACTTTACATATCTTACCAATCACAGTTCAGCTTTTATGTTACTAAAGTAATCTGTCAAACGAGCTGTTAAGCTGAGCTGTTATTGGTTGCTATGGGCCACATCAAACCATATTATTTAGTGTTCTTAGTGTGGCCCATGTCATGTAATTTTAAATAAAATTGGGACCCTTTGACACCTGATTACAATGTGTTGTGTCTTTATTTTGCACTCTTTGGTTTTAATTATTATGCTTTGTATTTGGCGATCCATCACATATTGGAGAGTCATAAAAATGCACATCTGCCTGATCTATCACAGATCTATCACCTGCACAATGAGCACAATTAGGATGGAGCAGTGGCTAATAAAACTCCTGCATGTATGTGTACAGTATATCCCTGGATTAAAGGGACACTCAAATCTTGAAGAAAAAATATGCATCGCAAGGTTTATACCCACATCTGCAAGGTTTGTCAAAAGGATTTTTCAAGTGACACTGAGGCGTCCCACCACTATGTCACTATGTGTATGGGATACTGTTTTTTTTTACCATATGGTTCTGTGCACCAATGAGAGAGAGTGTTTGTTTCTTTCTACCTATCTCTATCCTCCTTTCTTCTCGCACTCTCTACTCCACCACTCACAGGAGCTGTTACATACACCCTGTAGGAAGTAGTCACATGGGGAGATGAAGTGTAGAGTAGTTTCTTTTTGTTTCTTTGAGGAGCAAGACTTACAGATAAGGCATCCCTGCTGACCTTAGCCAGGAGCCTGACTCTGCTAGGTTCCCTGTCTGGAACAAACCAGCTGTAGTGTACACTCATAGAGGACACAGAGACTTTTCTAAAGCAACACTTCTACCTATGATGCAGTGCTAAACACCTACAGAGAGGACAAGTCAGGGATCACCCCAACCCACACCGTGAACATCTCTAAAAGTGCAGGACAGTATCCTAAAGTAGAGGAATTGATCCAAATAGAGCAAAGCAGAGCAGGGGACACTGGATAATTTCGGACACTTATCTCAACTCAGGTAACTAGGACTGGGGCTTGTGTCCCCATGATAGGACAGGGCAAAAAGGACACTGCAGGGCAAAAAGTGGTATAGCGACGAAGATCAAAACACGGGCACAATTATTCTTCTTCTTTTAAGTATTCTTCTCAAGTATTCTTTTTGTTCCAAAGTTCCGGCAGAACTACAGTACTACATTGGGTTGAGACTCTCAAGACAATCTCCTCTCCACTACTCTGAACTCTCTACTCTTCTCAGTACGTAACAAAGTCAGCACTGTTGTTCTACTCACTACCTCGGTTTCTCTCAGCACAGATTCAGTGAACGCAAGTGTGTACCTTCACAGTCACTATTTATCCTGTATTACCAGAGACAGAAAGTTTATTTTACTGGGACTCAGTGATCATTGCACCAGCACCTACACACAAGCTACACCATTCTTGGGTCATTTCCCCTGTGGTTGGGTTTACCAACAGTCCGGGTGGGTCATAACTTTACCGTAATGAGCGCCCAAAGGACCCATCACACTCCAACAGGTCACCGACCATTGGAGAAGGGTATAGCCAGCCACACATTAAAAGCAAACGTGCCTTCATACCTGTGTGCTGAGTTAGCACTGGCATCACAACAACCTCCCACCTGGCTGAGCTATACTCCACCGACAAAGCCCCAACAGAAGTGGAGTCACACAGTACTATCTAGCAAGTGACCGGTCACAGCTGCAACAGAGCAGCCACTGCAACAGGGTCCAGTAGCGGTTGGTAGCGGTTCCAGTGGTCACGCGAATGTGGGGAACATGTTCCCCTAAAATAAACTGTGGGGACAGCACTCTATTAATTGTCTATAGGTCTTGTTGTCCCTTATCCTGTGAATAACTTTGGGAGAGGGGTATGTTCTCATGTATTATATGGCTGGACTTTTCAGAAATACAGCATATAGCATTTTTTGGGGTCAAAAACACTGCGACCAGATATTAGCTGTTGTTTGTGAAATCGTAGCAGGCCATGTGTTTAGTGGCACCCTACGCTGTTTGTATAGAGTGACTGACAAGTTACTAGCAGTGAGCTGGAATTGCTGGTCATATACACAGAACTGTGCAAAGTCACTATAGTAATGTGTATGGTTTGGCGCTGGTTAAATCTAGTATATGTAGGGTGGGCCCCAAAAATTAGATTCCCTGGTGGGCCCAAGGTACCCCAGTATGACACTGTGTATCAGTCTGTGTTCTGTGTGCCTGGTCCAAACCCATGCTGGACTAGGTCCCTGGCCTCATATAAAGTGTATTATTGCCCTGTCCTCTACGTTGGCTATTAGTCTTATCATAACATTCAAAGCGAACTCTTGTTTCCTGATACTCTGTTTTCCTATACCTGGTTTTCTAAACTTGACTTTGGTTTCTTTGACTTCTCTCTGGGATTATGCTATTGTCCCGCTTTGTAAGTTTGGTCTAACTCAGGCCTGTAAAAGATCATGGATAAAACCTTGAAGCTGTCCTTTTGCTGTAATGTAATGTACTATGTGCGGCTGCCATTTTGGACGTGTTTGAGCTTTCAAAAATATGTTTTTTTCCAAAATCAATTTTTTTGCAAAGTTCTGAAAGAATGGTGGTTCAGGAAGTTCGCTCATCTCTAGTTATGAGGGAAAATACACATACATAAAAAGTTTTTTGCTTAGGTTGAAAACACAAAGGCCACATTCAAGATAAAAATGGGGCTTCTTCATATTTATGACAATATTGCACTGAAAATACTTGGCTTTATAAAAAGTCTGGGCACCAATATAGATCGCTCCAGGTAAAGGTGTTTACTAACAAGATGAAAGTACGATTTTAATCCACTTACCTGTATAACCCATCTGTAATATTCATCTTTTCAAGGACAATATTAAAATGATTCTTTTAGTAATAAAACATGAAATGCAGGCAACCTTACAAAGACTCATATAAAAGTACAAATATTGGCTGGTTTCACACGCTGTAACTGTGCGGCTGTATTTTTTATGCGGCTGTAAATGTGCGGGTGAAACTACGGCCGTGGGAAAAAATAGACATGCGGCTCAAAACATACGGTCATTTACTTGGAAATCTGGTTCAACTAAAAATAACAAATAAAATGTTAAGAAAGTGATGGAAACACCTCTGGATGCATCTGGGAAAGCAGGGAACACAGTTTACATGAATCGCTATTACCGGGGTTTGCGATCCTCTGCACTATAGCCGATGTCTCTCATGGTTAATATATTGAATTAATAAAACACATTTTCTGTCTAATAAAGTCCCTTTTATTGTTCAATAATTAAATGTAAACGATTCCATCATTTTGCAATTAAATATACTGTTAAAATAAATATATATATAAATAAATGTATATTTATATATATATTTCTTTTTTGACAGTATATTTAATTGCACAATGATGGATTCGTTAGAATTAAATTATTGAACAAAGAAACTGTATTTATTTAAACGAAAATGTGTTTTATTCATTAAATATTAATTAGTACAGGAAGCACTATAAGCCGGTAATTCATATGCCGGCAATAGAGCATTCTGTACTAATCATCACTTTACTTTAATGAAAACATCAAATGTTTCTTCTAATTATGTTATGACAATAACATTATTAGAAGAAACATTTAGAATTATATGTGCGCTCAGCTGATTGGCTGTTCGGCTGAGCGCACATATAATGAGCCGGTCCGCAGTACAGTGACTTCATTGTGCTGCGGACCAGCGAAGAGGACACATCGGGGTGAGTATAGAGCTCTCCCCACCCCCTCCCCGGCACTGCACCCCTCCCAGCAAGGAAGGGGGGTCACTTAACCCCTTCCTTGCTGGGATGGGTGCAGTCTGACATCAGTCTGGCCCCCCGGGGGTTAAGGGGGATGCAATACATCCTCCCTTAACCCCTTGGGGGCCAGACTGTAAGCAGCGATCTGTAAAGATGCTGCATACTGTAAGGAGCACAACACCGCTCACAATGATGGGTGTTGTGCTCCTGTTTGTGTGTTTTGTGTGTTTCTCCCTTTTTGTTTTTCAGATATCGGTATCCTGGGGATTACGTCGGATTCCGTGGACTACGTCGATGACCAGCGGTTGTTCTTTGAATTTTTTTTAATAAAATGGTCAATGAGGGGTGTGGGGGTGTTTTTATTTGAATAAAAAAATTTGTAAACTTGTGTCTTGTCTTTATTTCTTTACTTTATAGACTTAGTAGTGGAAGCCGTCTAATAGACGGAATCCATTACTAAGTTGGGGCCTAGTGTTAGCCGGTATAAAATGGCTAACACTAACCCCCCATTATTACCCCAGTACCCAATGCCACCAGGGGTACTGGGAAGAGCCGGGTGCCAGTGGTCCCGGAGCGTCAATATTGGCGCTCCTGGACCGGGCGGCAGCAGGCTGGTAAGATTTAGGCTGGGGAGGGCCTAAACCAATGGCTCTTCCCACCCTGGTGTTACCAGGCTGCTGTCGTTTGGTTTTTAACCCGGCTGGTTATAAAAATAGGGGGGACCCTATGCGTTTTTTTTTTAAATAAATAAATAATTAAAAAAAAACGCATAGGGTCCCCCCTATTTTTATAACCAGCCGGGTTAAAAACCAAACGACAGCAGCCTGGTAACACCAGGGTGGGAAGAGCCATTGGTTTAGGCCCTCCCCAGCCTAAATCTTACCAGCCTGCTGCCGCCCGGTCCAGGAGCGCCAATATTGACGCTCCGGGACCACTGGCACCCGGCTCTTCCCAGTACCCCTGGTGGCATTGGGTACTGGGGTAATAATGGGGGGTTAGTGTTAGCCATTTTATACCGGCTAACACTAGGCCCCAACTTAGTAATGGATTCCGTCTATTAGACGGCTTCCACTACTAAGTCTATAAAGTAAAGAAATAAAGACAAGACACAAGTTTACAAATTTTTTTATTCAAATAAAAACACCCCCACAACCCTCATTGACCATTTTATTAAAAAAAAATTCAAAGAACAACCGCTGGTCATCGACGTAGTCCATGGAATCCGACGTAATCCCCAGGATACCGATATCTGAAAAACAAAAAGGGAGAAACACACAAAACACACAAACAGGAGCACAACACCCATCATTGTGAGCGGTGTTGTGCTCCTTACAGTATGCAGCATCTTTACAGATCGCTGCTTACAGTCTGACCCCCAAGGGGTTAAGGGAGGATGTACTGCATCCCCCTTAACCCCCGGGGGGCCAGACTGATGTCAGACTGCACCCATCCCAGCAAGGAAGGGGTTAAGTGACCCCCCCTTCCTTGCTGGGAGGGGTGCAGTGCCGGGGAGGGGGTGGGGAGAGCTCTATACTCACCCCAATGTGTCCTCTTCGCTGGTCCGCAGCACAATGAAGTGACTGTACTGCGGACCGGCTCATTATATGTGCGCTCAGCCGAACAGCCAATCAGCTGAGCGCACATATAATTCTAAATGTTTCTTCTAATAATGTTATTGTCATAACATAATTAGAAGAAACATTTGATGTTTTCATTAAAGTAAAGTGATGATTAGTACAGAATGCTCTATTGCCGGCATATGAATTACCGGCTTATAGTGCTTCCTGTACTAATTAATATTTAATGAATAAAACACATTTTCTTGGAAATAAATTCAGTTTCGTTTGTCAATAATTTAATTCTAACGAATCCATCATTGTGCAATTAAATATAATGTCAAAAAATAAATATATAGATAAATATACATTTATTTATATATCTATTTTTTTTAACAGTATATTTAATTGCAAAATGATGGATTCGTTAGAAATAAATTATTGATCAACGAAAGTGTCTTGATTACAAATAAAATGTCTTTGATTAATTTAATATAGTAACTATTAGAGGCATCGGCATTCGGCATCATTGCCGGCTATTTTTGAAGTACTCCGTACGGACCGCCTGTCAATCCTCGGCCGCATGTCCAGCCGCAAATAATGGTCTTGTTCATTTTTTACGGGTCCGTTTACGATAGGGCCGTACATTCATACATAGTGTGCACTGTGCAGCCGCATATCCTATACTTCACAGCATACACACGAACCCTCAAATATACGGGCGCACTATTACATCCGTACATACGGCCGCACTATTACTACGTGTGAAACAAGGGATTAGGTGCGAATATAAAAAGAGCCAATTTCATAATGCATTCTGGATCCATTGGGATTACGAAGGCCTGTTTATGAATGCTATTCCCTTTCTCCCAGTTGGAAAGCTTACATCAGGATTTCATACTCTTTCCTTTTGTTTCTAAACAGAACAGTATGTGAAATGCATCGATGCATATGCCTAGCAGAATTGTTAAGAATAATTCTATTGAAGAAAGAAGAGAGCAGGAGCGTTCATTTAAGATAAATTGTCAAACGGTACAAAACAAATAGGAAAATCTAACTGAATAAATACAATAATAATAGTATTCTGATTTATAAGTTGTACTTTCATCCATACATTCTTACTGGATGGCAATGTTAGCACAAGGCTGGCATTGTATATACAGTACACAAAACGATTAATACTGGTAATACCACAGAGGTTTGGTGCCACGTTTACATCTAAATGTGCAGATGTACAAAAGAAGAATATGTTTCCTAAAAATGATGTCCAGAGTATCCTGTGTAATTATTTCAGCATTGTCGTCGCTTCCAAGAACCATGCTGCTGGTAGTCTCTGTAGTGCGTGTAGCAAGGAAACCCTTCCAATAATTACCTGAAAAGGGTAAAATAAAGTATAGGTCATCAATGCTGGATTACTGGGGTTCTGATCAAAATGATCAGAATTAGGGGTTCTAGAATTGAATGGGCTGAGCTGTAGTACCAGAGACAGCGGTACATTCATACCTTATGCTATTATTATTTCGTTTTTTCAACTCAGTTCAGGCAATGTGACACACTTTTTTGTTGTGCCAAAGTTTTCTGTCTGGTCATACCCTTCGTTTCCTTCAACATTACCTGTATAACTGTATTGTTACAATACTGAGGCTGCTAGTCTACAGAACCAGGCTTCAACCAGGCTTACCACATAGTTACCAGTACTCAGATATCCCAGGACTCATAGTAGCTAAGAATGGTGGGACCAATCATCAGTCATACAGAAAATTCATACATTTTCTTATCAAATGCTAAATGGCAACTTTCCAGTCAGTGACCAATGGAAACAGTAATTGCGAACAACAAATAATGGGGCAACACAGAATAATGGAAATATCGGACAACAGGGCCATAAAACTCACTACACAGAACTCTGAATTACACCATAAAAACGTCCAAAACTGAATGCTAAAAACCAGCATGAGATAGACTGGACAAGAAATAGACAACATATGGAAGCTATGAAAGCCAAACAATATTAATCCATACAAACGAATATAATTAGAACAATTAACAACAAAGAGATGCAAGATCCTGAAATTGGCAAACAATCCATTAAGCAATGTAACCACCTACAAAACCAGTGAGTGGATCTCTTTTATATAGACTGAGGAATCCCATCATGGACCCATTACTATTTTAAAAACTAAAATACAAATATAAAAGTAAAAAAGATGACATGCATTACAATATGTCTAAAATAACATGGGTTCAGTCTCAAGGCTTGGTTTGGTTAAAGGGGCATTTCCATCATCATTTGCAGGATGTTTTCCTTGACCATGTACCTATGTCCAGGCCTACCTGGTAAAGACTCCACCTGCCACCACATCTAGACAGATGAAAATCTTTGCTAACAGCATAATGAAAAAGTATGACTCATTTTCATATCTCCAAGAGAAAAAAACATAGGTCAGTTATAAAACAGTTCAATTATATTCCTTTGATGATATCACCTCCTTAATATGTCACAGAAAAACTAGGAAATATATCTAATTGTCACATCACTGATGAGACGTTTATAAAAAAAAAAATCACCAAAGAGTCATCAACATCCCATTTAAAATTATAGTGCTGAGCTATGTGATCTTTATGTGCTCCTGACAAAGCTACCTGTGCAGAGCGATACACATTGGACACTTGTTTCTCCCGCTTAGTTTTTCTAGACTAGACAGTGAGGTTACATATATTCACCCGGTGAGTGGGGTAGGTTCGCGCTACATGAGACCTTGCCATCGGTCTGCTTATGCAGTTTTAGGCTCTGAGCAAAAGTGGAGGAATTCCGCAGCGGAATTGTCCTCTGCGGAATACCGCCAGCCTCCCTGTCATAATGACATTCTATGGGATGAATGAACAAGTTCATTCTTCAGTGCGGAGAGAGGAGGCGCACAAGCCTCCCATAGACTGTCATTATGACAGGGAGGCTGGCGGCATTCGCCACGGAATTCCGCCACTTTTGCTCCGTGTGCACAAAGTCTTAGATGTGATTATTCTTAAAAGCCATGCATTGGTTTATTCTGATTTGAGACAATAAGAACGTATTTTTGTTACCAAATTATGTTGGTAGTGCAGTTACTGTATAACCTACAGCTCTCCTTCTCCATATTTAGTTTTATTTTACATTTTCATTTGACTCCACGTTTTTTTTTGTGGGGGGGGAGGTGTTACAGATAACCCTCTATAAGAGGCTCTATTTTCCTGACATTTAATAATTTTATATATAGCTAATTTTACATTTGGTTTCTTGTATATTGGTGTATTGGAACTCACCAAAGTCTTCTGGTAACATGAAATATCTTAAAACCCTGAGTCACAAGACTTCCTGAAATGCCCAAATGAGTAAAACTTCAAACAAATAAAAGTTCTTAACTTGAATCTTTGATCCCCTTCTAAGACTTTCATGTCCCTTAAAAAAAGAATACCTGTCATTTAGTATATGTAAAAAAAAAAAAACCCGGTAAGCTAAGCTAAAAAACTAAAATTAGTCCATGTAAAAGGGTCTTTACTTCAATCCTGGGGGCGGTCTGTTGCCAGTGATGTTATTTGCCCAACTGAAACGCAACTGAAATTACCTTGTGTTTGAGAGGCTGAGTTGTGCACAGGAGGGTGTTCTGAGCTGAGCTGTTCCCAACCCCTGCCTGCATTTTTCCCCCTGCCTCCATTCTGGTCTAGCTGTCAATCACTAGTTACCCACACCAGAGTGAGCACAATGGAGAGGGAAAGCTGAGGTCATTTCCTAGATTCCGATTCATGGAATTAGCCTATCGACAGGTGGTGGGTGTCAGAACAAACCCCAGTTGTCCATATTTGCACAATGGTTATATAGGAAAAATAAAATTTTTAAAATGAGGGTTATCCCAGAAAAGTGTGAGACTTTAGAAAAGTGTAATGAAACGACAGTGACTAATTAATAAAGTATTAGGAAAGAGGCTTGTTCAGGATGACAACTATCCAGTATAAGTGGAAGCTATAGTGATAAATAAGTTTTATTCTTCACATCCTTGTTAGCTGTTCAATCTGACTCCTTGCAGTAGAAGGGCCCCATAGACTTATTATAGAACAAGACTCCTGTACATAGTCACATAGAGCAGCGAGCCGGAAAAAAAGTCCTTGGCTTCTCCTGGCTCTAACTAGCAATCCCCACTATTCCTAATAAACACATTCTGTAACTTATTGCTGAATTATGATTTCTTAATCTTATAAACAATTTAATTTTATTTCGGGTCCCAGTGTAGACTCCTGTGTTGGCATATTAACCTGACTCAGAGAATGAATAATCTAATATGTTGGCTGTATTAATATATTATAGTTGGATAATTTTGTTACATCAGCATTATTTCAATTTCAAAGCGACACTTAAATCCTCATCAAAGAATTATCATTGGAACTAATCTCCGAGACTAACTGCAATGATGGTAATTATGGATGATGATATTTATGAATCCATTAACCTTTCTTGTGTAGTTACAAGTAGTTACAATCTTTTTGATCCTCTTTGGGATGACCCTGATTCTAAACTTACTGAAGGATGCCTCCTATCAAAGGAGACAAGTCGCCCCATAAATTGAAAGTATTTGCAACTGTTTTTAAAATAATTGGTCTTGTATTTAACATTAAGCAGAGCAGGCGCCATGCACATCCAAAGGTAGCAATTTACTTTCATTAAATGCGAATCAGCATAGAGAACCTCAGGATTCCTCTGGGCTAATTACAAGGTGTTAATAATAGCAATATAATGGCAGCAATTTTCCTACTTTGCCCACACATATAATCTGTTTGAGTGCATTGTAGGATTGCCTCGCAGTTTATATAAAGCAAAGATAGTCTTTGAATATGTTCAGCAATTTTCATTTTACATCACGTCTCCATTTAGTGTCTGTTTTCTGTAATATGTGATTGTTAGCTAAAAAGTAATGGCCAACGGCAAGTCATGACAAGACACGTCAAGCCTATATCTTTTTTCCCTTGGTAACTTGCATTCCAAAAATGTCTTGCTACAGACAGATCTGGTCAAGAAGCAGGGATTCTCACCACTGATACATCTATCAATTACATCCATCCTTTTATCCTGTACTCATCAATACTTCATCAATATTCCAACAAAAAATTTGTCTAAAGGCCTATTCATGAAATAACTTTACTTTTATACTTGTATGTGACATCATGCTTAAAGAGGGTTGGCCACTTTATAGTAAAATTGTTCAGTGTATAGTATTAGTAAGTGTACTCACTGTATATACTGACAGCAGCTCCCTGTGTACCTCATAGAACTAAAATCAGACTCCCCTCCTCCAGGCTGTGCTGCCCTGCTCTAAGGGGAGTCTGTCCATAAGATGGCTAACATGGAGGAGCGGAGCATGTGACCATGCCCTTCCCCCAGTGTTCATCACTAAGCCGGTATATACCTATGGTGGACACAGAGGGCGGGGCATGGTCACATGCTCCTCCATGTCAGCCATCTTATGGACAGACCACAGAGCATGGCAGCACAGCCTGGAAGAGGGGAGTCTGATATTAGCTCTATGAGGTCCCTGGGAGCTGCTGTCAGTGAGTACACTTACACAACACACAAACAATTTTACTATAGAGTGGCTTTATAGTCTAAGATTATATCCTAGGACATTTAAATAAAGGCCCTATTACACGAAAGGTCATATTTGGCCAATATTGGCCGTTACAGCCGATAATTGTCTTGTGTAATAGAAGACAACGATCAGCCGACATGCACGATGTCGGCTAATTGTTGTCTGTCGTTGTCTTTCAACATGTTGAAAGACAAATGACTAAGATGGCAACGATCTGCTGCCATCACTCAGTGTAATAGGAGCAGCGGCAGCAGACCACTGCTATCTTCTATGGGCTGCGCGGACGGTCTAGCGATCAACTGGACAGCCCCCCCTACAGCCCCCCGGCTCTTACCAGCTCGCTGCCGATGCATGCAATAGCGCCAGCAGCAATCGGGGAACAAGGAGCAAGCGAGCGCTGACAAGACGAGTGTTAAAGAAAGACTGGCTATGGCTCTATATTAGTACTGGTCCTTTATAAGCACGTGGGAGTGATTCTAATAATAGTGCCAGATATTATCTCTTTACTTTTTATGTCAGTGTATAGATTCCCAAAACTCTGCAAGCTTAATCCCACAAAAAGAGCATCTCCAATCATCATCATTAGTGCTGTAAAGTGCCATATGAGCTTTTCACGGACGATCGCAGGTTATTTACTTTCATCATCGTCATCCATTTATACAGGGTGATATGCAGCTGACTAAGGGTGTTTTTTAACTTGCTAAAACAATGCGATCAGCTGACAAATCGCTGGGCCTATTATAAGAAGCAACAATGGCCTATTTACTGATGAGCATTTTGTGTACGGAATATTGGGGAAAAGGGAAAGTCCGGCACAAAGATGCAGTGAAATCTTCAAAAATGTATTTTTACATCATCAAAAAACTCTCCAAACTAAACAGATATTAATAAATTGACGCGTTTCAGGCATACATCTGCATCTGACTACAAGGGCAGATTTATGCTTGGATACATCAATTTGAATTTTTTGGTTTTTTTTTTGGGGGGGGGGACACTTGAAAATAAAATGTTAAAAAACCTTATTGTTTGTATGCGCTGGACATTTTCTTTTTTCCCAGTATGCTGTTTTAGCTACTGTCCAGTGTCTGCATATAATACAGTTTCCCATGTGAGCTGAGCCTATCATTAATTCAGCAAGCTGTTAATCTATTAGAGTAAAGAATAGTTTGATGCAAAAAGTCAAAGTAATTGAGCAGAATTGCTATTACCTATGAACTCAATAAAAATACTTCAGAAAATTGCAGCAATCTAAGACTCACTTAAGTGTTTAGAGTTGTGTAAACCTGTACTAATGATAAGCTGCAGAGACTAAAGTGTTCCTAATTCTATGGCTCCACGGCTAAAGAAAAGCTCCTACATTTCAGACTGGGCATCTAGACTGAAGATAACAAAGCCCAGTGCTTGAAGCAGTAGCTACTAAATCTGAGTATGTGTTGGTTGGGTGTTGCACCAAGTGACCTGAGAGCTCAGTAAAATAACTTAAGCATTGACCAAAGTGCTTGACCTGTGCTTGACCTGTCTGCTACAGTGATATAGATACCCATTTGTTTCCTTAAGTTTATGAGACCTTATGACTTATAAGGTGCACAGAAAGTGGCATCCAAATAATGGATTAAGCATCAAATGTTGAGAATTTTACATTATTATTAGATTAGATAGATAGATAGATAGATAGATAGATAGATAGATTGACAGATTGATAGATAGATCAGAATGCATTAAAAAAAGGCTTAAGGTGTCACTGTTATTACTTTCAAAATCTAAATTAACAGTAGATGTGATATAAAGTAACTTTGAATATACATTCCTTTTTTTTTTTTTTTTTTTGCTGTTATCATGCTGTAAAACAAAGCTGAACTTACCAGAAATCCAGGTCCAGTCTCCTGAAGGCAGATTTTCTGACTTGTGCTGGTGGGAAAAAAACAGACTAAACACAGGAATTCCGGCCAGTACAGAGAGTCACAACGCAATGTGTCCGTCAATCACATGACTGCCTTCTCTCTGTGAGCGCTCACTTGGCCTGTTATACACAGGACGTCCTGTTTTCTGACTGTTTCCTGTTTTTTGAGAAAAAAAGTGTCAGAAAACAGGAAGTGCTGTGTTTTTTATAACTAAAAAACATAATGAATGTAAATTGCAAATTTGCTTTATATCACATCTACTGTTGATTTAGAATTTGAAAGTTATAACAACATTGACACTTTAAACCATATGGTCACTATAATTAAATGGTTATATGTGATTCTTAATGTATTTGTAAATCACTTTATTTACCAAAAATGACTCCTTAGGGTATCTTCACATGTACCGGATCGCAGCGAATTTCACACTGGAGCCCCTGATTGGCTGAGTTGGAGCTGGGAGCCTCAGCAGCAAGTAGGAGTGCGGCCAGGTAATGTATTAGCTGGGCAGCACTGGGTTAAGTGAGAAGGGGCTTTACATATTAGCAGCGGAATGAAAAATCCACTGCAAGTATGTAAACCTATAGGAAATTACAGTACCGGGAATCGCAGTGGATTTTGCTGCGGAACTCACAGTGTGAAATCCGCTGCAATCCAGTATATGCTTCTATTCTTACTCCAGAAAAAAAGCTAAAAAGTCTTGGCCACTAGGCACCTCCTTTCTCTGCAGCCTGCTGTTAGGAGAAATGCATCTCTAGCAACAAAGACACTAAAAAGAAACACAGGAAGTTGGGTGAGCCTTAGCTTGTGCTATGTGTGGGTAAAGGAGAAAGTGAAGGAACAATGTTGGTCTGTGCGCATACAATATGAGACTTTCTCCACCCTCCAGTGAAGTTTTACTGTCCATGAAAGGTAAATCAGGGCTATCTTCTCAGCAGGGGTCCAGCTGTGCTGCTACTGTGCTGTCCATAAAAGGTAGAAAATGACTCCCTTTTCATCACTTACCATCTATAATGCTGTATTGTGTAAATCACCCCCCAGGGCAGTGCCTGTTGAGCTCAGTATAGTTTCAACAGCACTATATCATGGCATAGCAATGAGGAATAAGTGATGTGCTTGGCCAGAGAAGTAAGGGAAAGGGAGTTCTGTGTGTATACTATTGGCAATCAGCCTAATTTCTTGTCTCAGCCCCTGAAATGTAGAAAAAGAGAAATAGCTGTGCACCTTGGTAAGAACTTGCAAGAGCTCAATAACAGCAGTGCGACCACTACAAACACCTTGTCGTCACTTTGATGGGTTATTCTAACTAAACCAAGCAGGCTTTAAATATCTAAATAAAATAAAATAAAAAACTAAAATCATCATAAAAATGAATAAAAACATAACTCAATATTAACTGAACAAGAGAAAGGTTTAATACTTAATTCCATTGACATTAATGTGCATGCTCAGTGGCTTTGGCATCAATAGAGGAGTACATATATAAGAAAAACTGAACATATGTAATAATAATTGCATTTATATAGGGCTAATATATTGCACAGCACTGTACAATTCTGGGGGTACATACATAGACAATCAGACATTACAGAGATACACATAGAATCATCAAGTCAAACATGAGGAGTGAGGGCCCTGCTCCAAGAGCTTAGTGCTTGAGTAAAGCCCTATTGAACAGGTCAAATATTGTGCACATGGATTGGTGAACAAAGGACGCAACTTTTTCTCTTCTTTTTTTTTTTCTTCAGAATACTGACCTTTTTTACTTTTTTTAGATACATAGATTTTAATCATAGAAGATTACATCATATTTATTTAATAAGAACATTTACAATTACCATCCTTTGAAAGGTGCTGTTCTATGAAGGGAAGGGTTATATATTGCCACATGGTATTGAATGTTCCAAAATCTGCACCCACTTTCATATATCATAAGATATATATTGATCACAATTAATCCAATATTCTCAACAACACAAAGTCATACTCAAATGGACGTCACTGGGTGGCTTTTCTTCTGAGCCTTTACATTGTAGACATGCTTTGTCTATCCATGTAGCTGCAGTTCTAACAAGGAAGGAATATGATGTTACTGTTGCATTGTCCCAGATTAAAACTAATGCACCACTTGGTACAGAACAGTGCCGATGCAGGGATGCGGGTGCCACAATCCTTTTTTTATAACCGCCACCAAGTTCCCGCACATGGCGACAGACTACTCCCGAGCACCGGCCCAGCGTAAAACATTGGTGGCGGGCCCCCACCAGCCCCCAGTGTGACGAAGCTCCCTCCCCTCTGTGACGCGGCTCCATTAGAATCAATGGAGCTGCGTCACAGAGGGGAGGGGAGATCGTAATACTGGGGATCGGCGGGCCCACCTCCAGTGCTTCATACTGGACCGGTGCTTGGGAATAGCAGCACACAGTCTTCCTTGGTCTGAAGGCCATGCTGGAAAATTCCCTACATTATTAAACCTTCATTTATTTTTGACATTTTTTGGTTCTCTGGAGTACTAGGGGAGGTTAAAGGTGGATGACAACATAGGAACATCTAGGCCATCATTATATCATATCCAGTAACATTGTAATGTGGTCTTGCTAGATGCCCTGTGATATACATATGATTTAGGCAGGATAACTGTGGCATATTTGATGACATCACTATGCAGCTCTGGGGGTTATTATAGCAAGATCTCTAGTCTACCCTTTCTACTTTTGCCTCTTGGTAAGAAAAAAAGAATATGAAAGCGTACTTCAATCTGAGTTACTGACGGCATGGAGTCAAACTTTTCTGACAAAATGCACAATATGTCAAATACATTTTACACTGTTTGGCTGTGTTCACACAACGTTTAACAGTGTTAAACAGCTGGCCGCCTGGCTGTACCTGTTCCTGCAGCCAATACCTCTGTATCGGCGGCAGGAACTTTTTTTTATCACAATTGATTTGCCAGCAACGTAATGCAATGTACAGCCACCGCTGCACATTGCGTTGTGTGAACAGCTGATGTTTCCGGACAGCGTCTGGAAATAATTGACAGGCACATTATTCTAACGCCTGTTCTAAAGAACGGGCGTTAGAAAAACGATGTGTGAACACAGTGGACGGCATTGCATTGACTTCAATGCAATGATGCCCCTGCAGTAAAGAACGGACGCCAAGGCCATTGCAATCAGCGTCCGTTCTTTACTAAAAAAAAAATGATATGTGAACCTAGCCTAACTGTTCCTTTTGCTAAAGGAGGCTAAAACAGTTCTGCAGCCAACCTTTATGTATATCTGTGGTGTAGCCTGTAGAGCACTTCTGTGCATTTCCAGTTATCTACAGTATGAACACAATAAAGCATTTGAAAAAAATGAAAAAAATGAAAAAAAACCTGCAATATTCTACTAAGAATACAGTACTTTGAAGAGAACCCTTTTCCTTTAAAGTCTATGTCTAGCTCTATAGTAATAATTATAGCATGGTAAGACATCTGTTTCTCATAGTGTATTCTCTAATGCATCAGTTGTGCATCTTGACCTTCCAATTATTCTATCTTATTTAGATACATTTAGTTCTCAAGACATAAGTGTACTTCATTGTATGAGCGGAGCAAATGATGTGTCTCCCCAACCCCCCTCCTAATATAAAATACTTAAATACTTGTGCTATGTCTCTTTTAGGACAAATGTTGTTGGACATTTAATTACATGTGTGAGTTGTGTATACTATGCCAATATGTATATACTGCATCATTCAGTATGTACTGTGTATTTGTGTCCCCTATGCACTAACTGGTGTACTGAGTTGTTCGCAGCAGTACCACTATGCTCTTAGAGAATTGCTGGAGAGCAGGGACCATAATTTCTCTGTCTTTCTCTCTGATAAAGAGTCTGATGCTAACGATATAAAGGCCGAATTACACAGCCCAATGCGCTGTCAGCTCAGAACTCAGTTCCCTCTCATTCCATTTGCTGCACTGTGCTATGTACACGTACAGACAGTGGAAGGGGCTTCCCCAACAATCCTTAGATCGTTTGGGTGACCCACTGAAATCAACAACGGGCTTCTGTCACCATGCTGTTATACATAGGTAGTCTGAGACTTAGCACTATGTCTGTTTTCACACTTAAACGACACTCCCACACACACACACACACACACACACTTCATTTGGCAACATTCGTCCAAACCTGAACATTCTGCTTTTGATGTCTGGAAAAGTTGGATGCCGCCCTAGGGAGTCCTAGGGATGACTCTAACTTCTCCAGGTGCCAGGAGTCAAATGCCGAGCATTCGGGTTCTGTGCCGGAACTTTTGGCACGTTCGCTCAACAATAACCAAGAATCTTAAGATGCTTTTAAAGCTTTAAAATAAATTCAGCCAAATCCATCATCTTTCTTGACTTTCTAAGGTCTATTGTAGTCTTCTGACACTCCACCGACAGCTAAGGAGGTCATGAGAAATAACAGTTATTGACAATGTATAGCATGAGTGTAACTTCCAGGATGACAGGTTTATACGCTACTATGGAAACAAAAAAGTGGACCCATCTTCTCTCAGAGGTAAGATGCAGTTACTAATTATTTTAAAAGATCATAGGTGGAAGCATAGTTAATTGATGGCAAATTGCTGGAAAATAAGGAAATAAAGGAAAACATGTTTCCTGTCATGAAATGTCATGAAAATATCAAAAGCTTTGATTGGTCAGGGTCTGAGTGTTTGGACTGCAAATGATCAGAGGAATGAGCGGGGAGATGACACTGACATATTTTGGCATATTTATTTGCACTAAAAATACAAAAAATAAATAAATATAATATTTTACTGATAGCAAAACAAAAAGAAGGACACTTTTTCTATGTGAAGTTTGAAGAAGGAAAAGTAAAAAAGTAAATTAGCGTGTAAATATGTGAAAAAATCTGCGTATGTGAACATATTTATATCTACATAAAAATAAAATGATCTCCCTTATATTAGCACTACAAAGCGGTAAAGAGATGGGGTATGGGCGGGGGGGGGGGGGGCTAGTTTTCCTGATTTAATTTGTGTGATAACAGGAAATCAGTAAGTTTTGCTCATTTAATTTGTATGAGAAAGGAAGTTCACAGTCTTTAAAGAAAATCATATGGGGCACATTAACAATATGAGTTAATAGAAAAAAATCAACTCAAACCAAGAATGCTCTGGGCATTTCTTCATTCACTTGGCACTCTGGTTTTAATTTTTTTCTCTTGTGTCATTTTGCAACATAGTTATTGACAAAACTTCTCTTTCTTTGGTTGCATGATGAACAAGTCGCTACATCTAGACAGAACGACTCCATGATATGAGTTGAAATGTAATTACAATAATGACTTCATTGAATGCCTTTGTTTATGTTGATTTTGAATATTTAGGTTCTGTGGTTTTAACTCAGGAAAGAATAAAAACAGTTCTAATTGGACTCCAGCCATTGGTAAACAGCCACCTTCTTGTCTACAATAAGCATGAGAGGTGTGTCATTAACATTTCATTTTTTTTTTCAATGTTACTTATTTGATAAATATTACATACAAGCACTTTAACATGCTTTATATATGCACAGAGGTAAAGCGGATCAATGAAAAAATATAGAAATGATATTTGACTATACATTACATGCACTACTGGAATGGATGAGCCTCCATCTTTGTACTATTCATCAAGACTTACAAATACTAGATTGATTGATCAAAGCAACCAATCAGAAGGACAGGGGTAGAAAACCTTTCATTGTAATGTGAATCAATATTTTGTTGTGGCAATTGCATAAATTCAATACTACGAAGTTGCCAGGACCTGAACAAGAGGGGAGATAACCTTGAAATGCATTGCCCGTTATACCCAATAAATTTATTATTTATGGGACCTGATGGGGCTTCAGCTTTAGTAACCTACCAGTGTGCAGTGTTCAGTTTTTCATGGGCAGTCATTACAGGTAACATCTGTGATAGGAATGTACAGTTAGTGCAAAGGTTATTATTTTTTAATTGACCATGCCCATTTAAATCCATGTTTTATTTTGTTTAGTTTTTGTTTTCTACAAAAAAAATCCACTATATGTGTACAGACAGGGTGCTTTAAAGAATTATCATGGCATTGACAAAATAAATAATAACAACAAAAAAAAGTATGTGCAGTCTTTTGTTGAAGCTCACAACTATTGTACACAAGGTCCTGATCTTAGTACCAGGACCTTCGGTACTTGTCTGAGCCCAGGAACACCAGTCTATTGGAAATCTGCTTGGTTGGGCAGATGATAGGTTTGGGCCTACTCCAGGGGGTGCAGAGACTACTTGGGGTAGACATCATTTTTACAGTACAATGCAATAGCAAACTGTTTCACAACTTCATAATTTAGTCCTACAAAAGTAATAATAATGCAAAACTTAATAATATAACATTTTTTTCAAGGAAGCAAATGATTTATGATTCTTAGGATATGTGTGTTAGAAGCTTTGCCAAGTAATAGAAGCAAATTTGTTAGATTGTTTAAAGGAAAATCATAAAGACACATTTGCTCTTCGTGATGACAGGATTTTCAATTGAACTTGGAAGGAGAAGTACAAGGAACCACATTGACAGGTCAACAATGAGAACAATCTAATTTGTAATATATCACTGAAAAGTAACATTTTAATTTAAGTCACAGCAGGCAATAATTCCTTAAATTCAGTATAATTTACTGAATAAGAAATTATTTCACTCCTTTCCCATATAATAAACCCACAAGTCACAAGTTTTTGACTAGACCAATAAATGTAGCTATTTTTCATTCTAACCAGCTCAGTTACTACATGATGACTGAAATACAATGGAAAGAATAATGAACTTGGTACAAACCAAGATAATTGTAACCTCAGATGAATCGTGTAGACCAGTGCTTCTCAAACTTTTTTACTGGAGCCTCAACCAACAGACCAAGGCAATGCCTGGGCCTCACCAGACTGACCAAGAGGATGCCTGGGCCTCACTAACTGTGGTGAAAATCTATTTAAAAGCTGAAAATAATGGTAGGGCTGCCTTTCACCCACCTCCCAAGCTCTATAAGCTAATAAATTAGTACAAAATGTTTAATAATGTTGCTAAAATAGAGATTTCTGCAAAAAGCAAAAGGACTGTGCAGATCATAGTTAATTTGTGAAAACTGGCTCTCCAAACTCTGCTCTGGAGGACCTTACACTTCCATGCATTATCAAGATAGCCCACTGATAATGGCACCATGCAATGTTTCTTTTCCTCTGTAGAGGTGCTGCAGGGGAATTGAACACTTTGTGATGTGTGCCCCCACATATAACAGGTGATCATTGGGGCAGCAGAAACAAATTAAACAGATCAGAGGAAAGAAGTATCTAACCTGATATCTTCCTATAGGGCACTGGGCGTTGAGGATGAAGGTAAGTTTCTTGTCTTTATCCTCTACATTGTTTTCAGGATATTAACAGTTTATTTTAATATGCTCATTAGGCATTTTGGTGCACTAGGTGCAGGGCTACAGCCCTCAGTGCACTAATCCACTCTGGCCTGCCTGCCCTTCTAATGAATATTGGGGTGGTGCTCTTCTCTTATAAAATTCATTATAATGGGAGGACTGGCTAGCACTGAAATGTCTCAATAGCATATTAAACTGTAAATATCCCGAAAATGGCACCAAGGATGAAGGTAGGAAACTTACCTTCATCCTCAGCACCCGGTGCCCTATAGGGACATATCGGCAGGTTGGACACAGGCTACAGTTTGGATAAAGGCTCTAATACCCTAAACATTTACCAGTCTTACTTGGCCGATTACTGGCTGTTCAGAATAATCCTTCAGTGTCATAGCGCATGTTGAAAGGCAATGATCAGCCGACACGTACAATATAAGTTAATTGTGATCTTTTAACACGCTGAAAGAGCATGATTATGTCAGCAACTGTCTGCAGTGCGTTGCTCCTTTTATTTGGAGCGACGCACTGCAGACAGTTACTAACATAATCATGCTCTTTCAGCAGCAGTGGCAGCAGACAGCCACTGACTTCAATGGGCAGCCCGCATGATCTAACAATTGTTTGGGCGGCCCCTCTTGCTCCTCCCCGCTTGCTGTCTGTGCGAGTAATAGCACAAGTAGCAAGCACTGAACTGGCAGGTCGGTGCTCGCTTCCCCTTAAAATTGTGCTGGGTAATATGGCCTTAACCTGCTCTTTCTATTTAACTTGTGATCAGTTTATTTTCAGGGAAAATAACTAACAAAAAAGTGACTGTGGCAAAAAGACACCTCTATAGTAGACACAGTGGTATAAACCTACAATTAATTAATTATATTGTAAATGTTTACTACATTTCGAGACCCCACCCAATAGCAATTACTTACATGAAACACCCACAATTTGTACTGGTTTTATAACATCTTTGCTAGGTTTTTATTTCATCCATGAATTTGTATAATAAGAAAGAACAATAGATCAGACAGATGCATTTAGTCTACTTAACCTCAGTTACAACAGTGATGCCTTCCAGATCCAATATTATCCAAAACAGAGAACACAGGAGTCCTTTGTTGCATCCCAGGACAATGATATACAGTCAGACAGACTTTTCTTGAAAATTGTATCAACTTTTAAGGTCAATTTGACATGACTATATAGCTTTATAGAGTTACAGATCCACTACATGTGCACAATTATGGTTTATGTAGAATCCATATTGCATCCATATTGTACCCATACTTACATATGTGTTTAGAACTTTTTGTAGCTAAAAATAGATGTGTAAAAATAAGCGATTTTTAATTTTTTATTAAAGTTCTTCTCTTTCAGATCTTTATAACAGATGCCACATGGAAGAAATACTAATGACATATGGATACATTTGTATATTAATATTATCAATAGGTGTTTTGCCAAGGAGTTTGCCAAGTTATTTTTATCCACAGCTAGGGGTCAAGTATGAGATTGCAGGGGGTCTGACCTTTGAGCTCCCCAGGGAGCCCCATGGGTCAGGCCACTCCATAGTCAAGTACAGCACTCAGCTATCAGCATAGAGAATGAATAGAGCTGCGGGTCTTTCATGTAAATCCATTTTGTATAGAAAAAAAACAACTTGATGGTGACAAGGGAATCCTCAAAGAGAATATGTCACCAGAAAATATCCAAAACATTTCAATCAAGTTATTATATTGAAAAAAAAATATTTAAAATGTTTCTATTGTTATTTATTGTAATTTTTTCTTACTGCCTATATTATAAAATAATCCTAAAATCCTGCAGTTTGCAATCTGGCAAATAGGCCTAATATTCTGCTAAAACCTTCTGAAAAGTGATCTGTACAGAATATGGCTATGATCACACTAAGTAAAAATACGGCCGTTGTTGCCATCGGCAAAAACGGCCGTACTTTCTGCGGAGTGAAACATAGCCTATTCTGTGTATACACATGGCATACTTTCCGGCCGGGATCCCGTGCGGCGCCGCAAAGAACTGACATGTCAGTTTTCTGCGGCCACAATTCAATGAATTGCATCCATAGGAAACCCTGTCAGTTCACACAATGAAGCGAGCAGCTCCGGCCGCTTGCTTCATTGTGCAATATGGGAAGTTCTGATGCGGGCGCGCGCTGATGCGCCCGCATCAGAAGTCTGCGTCCGGAAAGATCATCTGACTGCCACTTTAGTACCGCCCGGGATGATCTTTGCAGAGACCGGCCGAAGTGTTAACATAGATTTACAGCGAAGGTGTCACCACTTGATACAGGAGATAATAGAGTAAGCTCACAGCTCTGCCTCCCTCTCCCTATACAATGGCCTCTGTACACATTACAGAGATCCCAGAGCATGCTTACAAATGTGTCCCATACAAAGAATAGGGTCTAGAGATGTTGCATGCTTCTATGTCCATGGGACTTGCTGTAAAGCATGTCACTAAATGCTATTTACAGTTCGAGAAGGATGGCTGCTTCAAAATAATGTACAAAACTAAAATAATTAGAATCAGAAAGTAAAACCAGATTAGAAAATTTCCGGGTCATGTAATTCTATTGCACTTGGTCTGTCGCATGGAAGGGAGCTATGCATAGCTATACACAATGAGATGGGGGGAGGACAGGCACACAGAAATATAATCCGCTGCCAAATCCAGAACTCATGTAGATTAGGAAAATGACTATTGTCATTAAAAAAAAACTGCTGCCACAACTGTAGATACACTTTAAATAAATAAATAAGTGAAACAGAAGGAGAAGAATTAAGTTATAATAGTCATACAGTTTTATTGGTAATACCCTCATGTGAATAAAAAAGAAAAAAACTGAAAGGAAGATAAAATAACAAGAAATACATCACACTACGGTCCTCTAGTATTACTGACTTCTGTTCCCCTCTAAGGCTTCATGTGCCACTGTACAGATCAATAAGGCAGTAAAGAATGTTGTAGTCTGCTGACTAAAATGAATGCTTTTAACCTGCTTACTAGTTCCAGATGTGCTCGAGTGCCATGCTGTGACTTGATGAGCCTTGTTATCTAAAGGGCCTTTATGTCAAAGGAGACAACAAATTTTCTTCTGCTGAGTCTGTACACAGTGAGACAGAATAAAGCAACTGAATATGCACTCGGGTCTATATGATTTTATCCTAAATTCCCTAGCTTTCCTGTTCTGAGGAATTTTAAGTGGGATCTCTAAAGTTTTGCGTTACTCAGAGACTACTGATTAGATGAACGTTTGTTGTGTACTCCAAACAAAACTGAGGCAAGGAAACCACATAAGCTAAAGAGAGAGATGTTATGTGACATAGATTTCTTGAGTTCTGTTCTTTTCACATTTACTGTACTATTTAGAACAAGCTCACACCACAGATTTTGCAGGTTTGCAAAAGAATCTGCAACGTAAATCTAAAGTACTTGCGGACTTGCAGTTTTATACACAGTTTCAAGTCTAGGTCAACAAAGGCACAAAAAACTCAGTGTGAATATACCCTTAAAGAATGCCTATTGTTTTTACAAACTTTTGACTTGTCAGAATTTCTGACTGGTCAGGGTCCATGGGTTGAAACCCCACTGATTGCTAAAACAAAGGGGCAGAAGCACTCAGCTGAGCAGTGTCTACCTTTGCTTCTGATCAGTTCTTCTAAGGGAGTGGAGAGGTGTATGGGGGACTATGTATGTGTCAGAACACCACACAGCTTTCAGAGGAGGATCAAGCAGATAAGCCAGAGGACTGCCTGGAAAACATTGACACAGCCATAGGCAGTATCCATGTTTACCAGGCAGTCCTTGGACTGCATCAACCTTCTCCAGGAAGCGGGATTCAAATGCTGATTGTTTGGGTTCATGCGAGTTTGCTCATCTCTACTGATGAACTAATGCAAATCCGCACAAAGCAGTTCCGTTGCGGTTGAGACCAATAATAGAATTTTTGGAATAGTTGGAATTTATTGAATAGCAGCAACTCATTTTGTCTCAACGATCAACTGGAGCCAGGGGCAGATTAATTTCACTATAGGCCCTGGGCAGTTGACCAAGCTTGGGCCCCCAACCTCACTGTAACTTTGGCAACACTAGCGTGGTGTTCATAGTACAGGATAGATAATGTCATGATGCCCTGATTTGTGCAAAACTGTGATAAATAAAAGCTGGGATTTTTGCAAATCATGGCAGAACTGTAGCCAGGAGACAATATACCACTTAAAGTATAAGTCTTTTTGGGTGGCCATGGGCCTCCGAAGAGCTCAGGGCCCGAAAAGGACCTATTATAATTCGCTACTGACTGGAGCCTTTTTTTCAGGCTTAACATACATAAACACTCACAACTTTTGAATATACTCCTTCAGTGTTCTTGTGTTAACTACTACTTCCAGGTCAGAGGTTACAATAAAGCATTGAACAGATACGCTAAAAATACATCCATAAAATTGCAATGTACAGAAGGGAAGACAATAGTGGTATGGTCCAGCAAGTTGTGCCAACATGGTAAGAACCCTTCTAGGTATTAAAATAGAGTTAGGTAAGACAAATTTGTATAATGCTTAATTCCCGTCATAGGTAATTCCGTTTGGTTGAACCAATCAGTGCTATTGTAATGATTCGTAAATGCATTATGCCTGTGTATTTATTCTTTTACAAAAACTTTTTACTGATTATTTTTATTGTGTGTTTTTTTTTCCTTATTATGAAATATGTTGATATTTTATTGGTATATTTTTTGTGCATTTATTATTATATGTTTAATGTTTGCATATACACTGTTTGAGTGCACACTGAGTTTGCCTAGCTAGACTCTGACAACACTAAAATACTAGGCCCCATTCGCTTCTCTCTTTGTCAGTCAGATCAGTAGAGTATCTATTAGCAGATCGTCCAGGGAGCAGTACAGGGGCCATTAACAGGCAGCAGGCTGCTTTGGAAACCGACCGTCACCCCAAAGTCACACTGCGTGGGTGCCGATCAATCAGTGGCAGGCACAGTTTCTGTCACTAAAACTCATAAATGCCAGATTCACTATTGATTACAGAATTTAAGGGATTTATGGGCAACAACACTGTGATTACTGATGCCGGTCATTAGCAGTAGGTGTCAGCTGCTGATAGCAGCCGACACCCAAGGTCTATGGAATAAGCTGAGCTCCCATCATGGACTACTAGTAAAAGCACGCAATATATGTGCCCCTGTCCTCAGGTTTAGTGTGCTATTACAATTCAGCTCCATTCACCACACCCAAACTGAAAACCGGAGAAGTGCTGTTTCTAGAAGAAAGCAGCCATGTTTTTCTAAGCCAGGACAACCCCTTTAAGGCCTAGCATGCTATGCAGACCATATATATATATATATATATATATATATATATATATAAAGGAGTTAAGGTTATATGCATTATTATAATTACATTATAAAGTATAGATAAAGACTAGTCAGATTACAGATAACTAATGCTTAAACTTGCGTGGTAACTAGCGGTGGTAATTAAGATTCCATCCTGAAAAATCTGGCTTTAATTATTCATACAGTTCACTGGTGAGCATATCATGTTGATTTTTGCAGGCTTTAGCTTTTAACACAGCATTATAGATAACGCTTCTTTTCCTTCATTTATAGTCTTCCACCCTCTTGACCTTTAGATATTTTTTATCTGAATGCTGAATTCAAAGAGCGTATGCCATCACTGTGTAACCAAAGCAGAAGATATTCATAATTGTGGAGGCCAGTAGTTCAGCCTGAATGTGTGCAGCACGGCTAAATAAACAATTTAGATAGAACTGTAAGCCATTTTAAACATACCAAGCCTTGGACTGTATGATTTCTAAGTCGTTTCACAAATACTGTAAAAGTTCACAGATAGGTTGAGTCTATCCCTTTCATAATGTTTTTATTTAACATGTATGATTTCATATGCATCTTTTTTGCAATGTAACATCAATAAATGATTATTTCAGAAAGATATCCGACAAAACATAGAAATAATATAATGTGCATGTATAAATTAGAAAGTTATACATTTCTCAAAATGTACATTTAGGCTATGTTCACACAACGTATCAGACCGGCCGTTCCGTGACCCCGGCCGGGTCACGGAACGGGCGGTCTGTGCCCGGATCATCGCGGCCGGTACTTAAGTACCGGCCGGCCGCAGAGCTCTGATGCGGGCGCATCAGCGCGCCCGCATCAGAGCTTCCCATTGCGCACAGTGAAGGGAGCGGACGGAGACGCTCGCTTCACTGTGTGAACTGACAGGTCTTTCTGCGGCCGGAATTCACTGAATTCCGGTCGCAGAAAACTGACATGTCAGTTATTTGCGGGCCCCGTATGGGATCCCGGCCGGAGCATATACGATGTGTATACGTACTGGCCGGGATCCCATATCAGATAAGGTTATGTTGTGCTCCACAAAAAGTATGGCCGTAGTGTGAACATAGCCTTACTGTTGAAAACAGCTTTAGGCCAAGTTCAGGCAGTGTATTTTTTATTAGACAAAGGCCATTGTTGTAGGTTTGCAATAACAGTCGTTGTTAATGACAGCTGCTAATTACTTTACAGCCTATGGTACCATGGCCGTAGTGTATACACACTGTGTACACTACAGCCGGGGTTCTTTGCGGCCGCACAGAAAACTGACATGTCTGTTTTGTGCGGCCGCTATTCAGTGAACAGCGGACGCACAAAATAGACTGTGCACACAATGTAAAGTACTGCTTCCAGCCGTACTTTACATTTCGTGGTATGGCTAATTGGAGTGCGGGCATACCCGAATGTGCCCGCATTCCAATTATAATGAAGTCACATTCACCTGGCCAGGTGAACATCACAGACAGTGAACATGGTATTAAAGTTTACATCGGCCCTATAGTGTACTTCTAAGTAAAATACAATCTACACACACAATTTAGGACATGCATCACATTACCTGTACTGAGTTACAGTATCTTCTATAAAGTGTTCTTGTCCAGATACATTTGCCATTAAACAGGATAATAAGTTCAAATGTCTCAGCATGCCCTGCTCATCTGATGTAAACAGAGCTAGATATTCATTCTGGAAAATGTGGATAGCACAAATTATAGTAGTATAGAAGTAAGCTACCTCAATGTAGCTAAGGTACCGGAGGTGCACAAGTCAAACATATCAGAGGTGCATATGTCACCAAGAATAATCTGATCAAATTGTGCTCCATAGGAAAGACCACCAGTGTGGCTGCAATCCACTAGAAAACTAAGAAAGTGTTTAAAGTTGTGCTTCTCAAACTGTTGGGTGGGCCTTACCAATAAGGTACCCCCCAGTCATTGATGAGGCACAGCTGGGGAGACAGTTTTAAACTGGTCATATTTTTCCTGGATAAGGCCTTCAACTTTACTTTTGTATAGATTACATTAACATACAAACAGTGACATGCTAAATATGTTTGTGCTTATTTGGAGGTATACAAAACCTAATTGAATAAGTAGGTTACCAGACAGCATATATATATATATATATATATATATATATATATATGTTAGATGAAGTCACATTATCACATTTAGTGTTTTTGATTCCCACTCAGACATTGCAAAATGACATGCTCTAATGTAAGAATAGGAGATCAATGTGTAGACAGGCTGCCTCCTGTGAACTATAGAATCACATCATCTCCTACCAAATTCTTCTTAGCAGCTCAGACACCTATCTACCAAGCTCTGTATACCTCCTCATGTATAAAGTGCTTCTAAGGTTATGTCTGCCCTATCTGAGGAAACAGGAGTGAAGAGACATTGTAGATCACTTCCTAAAGTGATTACCTGCAGAGTTATAAAATTCCCCTGACTCTCTCTGCCAGTTTCTTCTGTGTGAAGATTTAGTAGTGTCTTATAAGATGCAGCTTAAATCTAGAATATGCTCGGTTTCGTCCAGGCACAAGAGTACAGCATTTTTAAAACTGATGGGTGCAGAAGTTAGATGTAACCCTTAAAGAAGAAGTCCAAGCACAGATACAGAGGAGGTGGGAGAACATAACAACATGCACTTACCTCCCTGGCTCCAGCACTGGGGTCTGCTGTCCTCCACTGTCCGCTGTCCCCGGCTGCTTCTAGGTCTGAGTGGGATCTGGGACATGATGTGTGAGGCTCACGCTGGCAGTCAGTGGCTGAGGCAGGACCCCGCTACGGCTGCTGACTGGCTGAGCGGGCTTGGAACTTCATGTACCAAGTCCCTTCTCTAGACCAGGAAACAGCCGGGGACCGGAGCAGAAGATAGCAGACCCCAGCGATGCAGCCAGGGAGGTAAGTACATGTTGTTATGATCACCCACCTCCTCCCTAGCAGTTTTGAAAAAAAAAATCGATGTCCAGCCTTCTCTTTTAAGGCTGACTGGAAAAACATGCTCCAGATTTGCTCATCTGTACCTGTAAGTCAACTCCTGTGCATATTCATACAATATGTCACTGTTGTATTTGCCATATATAGAAGTATGTGTAACATTCAGTCCTTATGAGTCTGGTCTTTTTTGGGCAAACAATTTTTAAGTATTACTGTACATATTAGTTCATGGATATCTAGCTGAGACTAAAATACGCCAAGTCCAGTGCCAAATCTGTCTTTTAATGTTTTACTCATGCAATATGAATATTGTAAGGGTGCTAAATGACTAATACGTACAGATAAATAATTTATCAGTCTACCACTGATAATTAGTATAGATGTACTAGTCTGTAGTATAGCGTATTCCAGGAAGAAGCTCATATTACATCCAATATCTTATAAACATTATAGACTAGTCAAGTCAATGAAAGCAGCATGAGGGGAAATATTATGAAATTGCAAGTATTGAAGACTTTAGAGTTACCATGGAAAATTCTTTGTATCACAACAGTCGCTGGCAATATGTTACCATAAAACTGTGGGACTCTACAAAATGGAAACATGAGGTTAGTCAGTTTGAAAACAACAAAGAAAGTCAAAGATCTTGTGGACTTTAATTATCCTATAAGACGTCGAAGATCTGAATGATGATAGGTCGCTACCCCAGATGAAACCAATTATGGTATTAGAAATAGCTTCTTATACAATTTATTACTAACCTTTGGAAAGCGATGAGATAAGGTTGAAAGTTTCTCTTTGTGTAACATAGTTAATTTATTATCTGAGATGCAAATGTATACTAACATTTAATATATCTGATAGCTCCAAGGGAGTAACAACATTGATGTCTTTAAAGATTTTAAGAGCATAAGAAGTATTTTCACGCAATTTACTTGCCTGGAAAATGTTTTCTAACTTTGAGAATAAAATAAAGCAAAAAAAAAAAAAATTGGTAAAACTATAGTAATTATACCAGCTATATGCCATTGAAGACACTGAAGACCCACAGCCTGTACCATCCTGTGCTCTGTTCTATTGGGGTACATGTCTGGGGAGGCACGGTGACCGTGGAAGCCATGACCTGCTAGTGCTCATTAGCAAGCACAGTGAGCATTTAAGTTATTTTTACGGTGTTAATGGCACAGCATGGAGCATAAGAGAACAGCAACAGGACACTGTTCTTCACAACTTTCAATAGGCACTGTCATTCAAAAAGAAAAAGATCCAGGTTGCAGGTAAAGAGGATGCACAGTGGAGGTCCATATTCCAATATGTGGACATTAGAACAGGATACAAGTAGACCAACAGCATCAGATACTTTATTGAGAAACCAAGTTGTTGGACTACTTGTATCATGTCACAGGAACATGTCAAAAGTTTTGATTAGCCAGGGTCTCACTGCAGAGATCCGCACTGATCAGGAGAATGAACCGTTATAATATAAGGGTTCTTTTACATTGTACAATATGAGGTTGTGCAAGGATGCAAGCGCCTATTAGCAACAACTGTGTTCATTAGCAGTGCCTTCAAAAGGCCAGGCCAGACAAACGATAACCGTATCATTCATGCTGCCATTTAAATATATTCCTGTTGGCCGCATATCCTGTTTACACATTTTGAAGCCACACAAAAGCTGCGTTTTGACAACAAGTAGGCTTTTCCTGTTCCTCCACTGATCGTTGACACCTTTACATCGGCCGATTATCAAGCCCTGTCTGAGGTGCTGACAGTGTGCTGTAGCTGGTTGTCCAGTCTGAGACAGTGCTCTCTGCTGCCACCTCTGTCTGTATCAGGAATTGTCCAAATCAGGAGAGTTTTTGTATAGGTATTTGCAACTGGTCTGTACAGTTCCTGACATGGACAGAGGTGGCAGCAGAGAACAGTGTGCCAGACTGAAGAGAATACACCAATTCCTGCACGACATACACTTTTTTGCTTTAGTTATTATGGAAAACATGGCACTTCCTGTCTTTAGACTCTTTGGGACTAATTTATCAAGGGCTTTGTGCCTATTTTAGGTGAATAATTTTTCACCCATTTTTGGTCTAAGTTCTATTTATGAACCAATATTTGACAGGTGAAATTTTTTTTATATGCGACTTTAATCTGCCTGTTTTGAATATTTACCGAAAAGTTCACACAATCAAGGATTAGCGCCCAATTTATCATTTGCAACTTTTTAAAAATTCGCACAGATGCGGGCTTACATCTGGTCAGTACCAGGTGAATATGCTTGCACAAGTCAGTCACATGATATTGGAACAAAAAATACACAATTAGATTCTTTAGTAAATGTCCCCCTTTATTTTTTTTTTTTAAATCTAATCACAGGAAGTCAGTGTTTCCCAGGTCATCTGGGCGCTCACAGAGAAGGCAGACACGTGATTGATAGATGTTTCAACCAGCATAGACTAAAAATCTGCCTTCAGGAGACTGGACCTGAATTTCTGGTAAGTATTGCTTTGTTTTACAGCATGATAACTAAAAAAGATAATAATTAATGTAAATTGCAAACTTGCTTTATAACGACAGTGACACTTAAACATTTAAATACAAGTAATTTACAAATCTATGTAACTTTGTGACACCAGTTGATTTGAAAGCAATTTTGTTTCTCTGGCGTACCCCTTCAACAACTGCACTGGAAAAAGCTGCACTGAAAAAAGATTTAACATGTCTTTTTTTTTTCACTGTTGCTTTTTCCAGGCTGTATTGTATTGAAGTGAATAGGTATAGGAAACAGTGCTTTCACGCTTTTTGCACGTGTGAATGTTCCCTTACAGTGGTTTTCAAAGTTGGCTGTAAAGTTTGTACTGAAAGAACTCTGAATGTTTGCATAACATGGCCTTTCCTGCTCCATATCTTTTCAATTATAGGGCAACAGATTCATTGCAGCCAGCTTGTATTATTGATTGGCCTGGAAGAGATAAAAGGAAGTTAACATACTTGTAAGCGTGCAATGATTTCGCTTTACACGCTCCTTCACTTAAGTCATGTTACAACATGATACATAACTACATCAGCCTTGTGAAATATGGATTTTTTATTTAATACACATCTAATTTAAATTTAATAGTACAATACGGCTTGTCTAACTAGTGAGTAAGCTGGATGAGAAATCCCAAAAGCAATGATTCTTCCCATAATTTATTTATTTTTATTGTTCATTGTTCAAGTTACATTACAAAAGCAATTATCATCCCGCTTTATAGTTTATGATGTTGTAAACTCTGTTTTATTGTACATATGAACAATAGTTTATTTTACTGTTACCTTTATTTTAATACAGTGTACGATCATTTATGCTTTTGTGTAGGCTGACATTTCTTACTGCTTTTTAAGAAGTTTCATTTTGTTATGGAATTTGTTTCACCATAAATTCTGGATTATTTTTAGGGTTTGGTTAAATAGAAATAATAATAGAGATGCTTGTGCATCACACATCAGTCATGTGCCTTACCAGAAAAGATGTTTGTTAATTCTAGGAATTATTGGGAAAAAGTATATATTTTTATTTTGATCAATAGCTTATTAAAACCCATTATTCAGCATATTAATGGTAAATAAAAAAAAATGGCAATAGTAACAAAGTAGTAAAAAAAAGTTAAAAAGTAAAAAAAAAAAACACATTTACATTTAAACAAGTATATTTCAACATTACTAAAGCCTACTCGGTATTGGCTACACAATATTTTAGTCCATTTTGGACCACAGAACACTAATCAAATGAAGGTTTTACCGCTTAAAAGAATGTGCAAAAATAGCCTTTTTTTCCTAATTAGTTCTATTTACCTTTATTTAATAGTAAAATGTCCGTTGGTCAAACATGTATTAATTTTACAAGAAGTTTTTTAAAGGTGAAAACAGCCCCAAAAATTACCATGATGTCGCGTCTGTAAAAGTACAGGAATTACTGAGCCGCACTCAGCCTACTCGAATCATATGATCTAGCACCAGCCACCAACTTAATGATCCCTACTTTTAGTCAAGGACGAAAGCAAGTTCAACAGTCAAAAGCCAAAATAAAAATCAGAAAACCAAAGTGGATGTATGGCCCAAAACAGTCTGCAGGAAAGGGCGGCATGAATGATCTAGCAATCACTGCACTTAATAGGCTCCGTAAATGATTATCGATCATCAATTATCTGTGAGATCAGCGGTAATTTACAGCACAACTCGTGCTAAATGGAGCGAGTAGGCACAGCTAGTAAAGTCACTCACCACTGTCAGCCCGCCCACCCACCCTATTGGCAGGCCCAAAGGACAGATATTATACTAAACTACCAATGATTTTAATTACATTTGGAAGGATGGGGACAGAATAACTTTTCACTCAAGAAACTAGACACTTCTTTAAAGTGTATGATCAACCTTGAAAAACATTACAACAATTCTATGTTAACACTTAGTATTTCGGTCAGTATTTGTAACCAAAATGAGAGGTGGAACCGACAGGCCAAAATTATAATGGAAAGATTTGCTCAATTTCTGTGTTTTCAAACCGTTCCTCCTGGTTTTAGTTTAAAAAATACTGACCAAAATACTATGTGTGAACATAGTCTAAAGATGTAAGCTATAATACAGGCTGTAATGTAATCTATGTTAAAAGTTGCTCCACTTTTTGAATTCTACACTATACAAGTATAGCATATATCATCTATAGTATTTAGAGGAGAGCATGGCCATTAAAAGGTTAAAAGAAATCATGTGGAATGCAATTGAGTAATGTGAACATAAAGCCAAAACTATAAAATAATGCCTTTGATCTATTATTGATATATAATCCAAGGGCATTCCCATAAATTGACTCTTCCAACTGGCACTCTACCAGGCATCCATTCTAATATTCTGAGCAATCGCCTTTATTTGCCAGATGGGTGTGTAAGCTGTTGTGCATAGAATTCTCTTAATGTGTGATCCAAAATGCAACAGCACTGACATGTAGATGTGTTCGTCTTGCTGAGTAACTCTATCTGTGTTGACGTTTCAAGCCTGTATAGATTGATCTGAGATACAGCGAAATCTGCCACTTGTCTGGTGAAACCAGTTTCATGCATTAATAACATAACATTGTTCTCAATTCCAATATATTTATTAAAATACACCAAACATTTATGAGATCACATTTAGGAGTGTTATGTCATCTGTAACACACTGTATAAAGAACATCCAAGTTAGTTAGCTAAAGTCCTAGACATGGCCCAAATACCCCACTAATTCAGAATATCAAAGACTGTGATACGTGATCACGTTATGTAAAGATGAGAGAGTCCAACAACATCCAAAGTAGAGTAGAAATCTAAAGCTTTGAGTGGGAAAAACAGTGACATTTCAACCTCGTGTCTTTATCACGCATGTGGTCACATCTATTACTAAGCATGTCTATTATAGATATGAATATTTTTCTGTCAATCCTCTAAAAGGATCCAAATGCCTAAGAAAAGCTGTATAATGGGCCTGCCTCCAGTGCATCAACCTTGCTAATTTACATGAAAAGACAAACAGGCATATGTCCAGAATAGTGTGGTGGATAGTGGAAGGACACTGTTGAATTTATCCCAGCGGTGCCAATCAGACAGTACAAAATGTCATATGTCACAGTTTGGTAATAGATTAGCTTGAAGCTATCCTTTGCTTTGACCCCCCCCCCCCCCTCCTCATTATTACCCCAGTACCCACAGCACCAGGGGTAAAGGAAGGAGCCAGGTACCAGTAGTCCTGGAGCATCAAAATTGGTGTTTCTGGACTGGATGGTGGCAGGCTGGTATTATTAAACTGAGGAGGGCAAAAATAAATGGCCCTTCCCACCCTAGGACTACTAGACTGCTGTTGTTTGGTTTTTAACCTGGCTGGTTATTAAAAAAAAAGGGAAACCCTACTTGTTTTTTCAAAATTATTTATTTATCAAAAAAACGTAGAGTTCCCCCTATTTCCATAACTAGACAGGTTAAATACAAACAAACAGCAGCAGCCTAGTAGTATCAGGGTTGGAGGAGCCACTCTGAGGCCATGTTCACACAACGTATGAGACCGGCCGTTCCGTGACCCGGTTGGGTCACTGAATGGCCAGTCTCTAAAAAGATCGTCCCGGCCTGTACTGCAGTACCGGCCAGATGATCTTTTCAGCCACAGAGTTCTGATGCGGGCTCATCCCTGCGTGCCTACATCAGAACTCTCCACTGCACACTATGGAGCAAGCGGCCGCATGGGTTTTCTGCTGCCGCTATGTAATGAATAGCGGCCGCAGAAAACTGACATGTCAGTTGTTTTTTGCGGCGCCATGAGAGATCCCGGCCGGAGCGTATACTATGTGTATACGCTCTGGCCATGATTCCTAGGCAGTAATGACAAAAGGGAAAACAAAAAAAGGCAGGAGCAGAATGCCCATTATTTCGACAGATGCTGCTTACAGCCTGGCACACAAGGGGTTAAGGGAGGATGCATGGCATCAATACTTAACCCCCGAGGGGCCAGATTGATCTCACACTATAAGTTAAGTGTCCCCCTTCCTTGCTGGGATGGGTGCGGGGGGGGGGTGTCTTTATACTCACCACAAACATCTTCATTCTTCACCAGAGCCTGGCACCCTGAGCTAAAAGTGTATCGGGCTCTGGCTCTTCAAAAGTGTCAACAGGAAATCAGCGTCTGCTGCCGGGACATCATTGCAGTTGCTAATTGGCTGAAATGACACTGCACAAGTTTTCCTGCTAAACCGCTGATTGAAAGAAGAAGGGGAGAAGACCGGGGGGAAGTTAAATGCATCCTAATGGATGGCATATTGTAATCTGATTCATAAATATCCAACACTTACTTCATAAAACCATTCTTATAGGATCAACTTAAGGAAGTGACATTATAGTGCTAATAGAACCTAGAAATACAATGTTTCCAAAGATGACTGCTTCTAAAGGTCTTGCTCTGCAGTTAAGGGGCCAACCTCCTCAAAAATGTCACTTTTACAAATTTAGATGTAAATGATAAAACTATTTACAAGGTAGCTAAGTTGAGTTTGGTTAGTTATCTGCTGCATTGTAGTGTCTTAATGAAGTTTAACATAAAGTCACTTACAACTGTACAGGAGAACAGGACATGGAGTAGGCAAAAATAGGCACCCGTCTAGGGTGCCATCAACTACCCAGGGGGAGCACACTAGTCTGGTGACTTAGCACCACTTTCCATTGCAAATGCTTAAGATGCACATGCAGAGGAATGCTCTGTGTGTGACAGATAAAAAAAATGGCTCCTTAACCTATTATTTACGTCAGATCACAGGCTGATTTATATGTCTATGACTTCAAGAAAAACCTTCTGATAGCTCCCAGCAGCTCCTTACCTCTTCTTTCTTTCACTGCTCCTCCAATGCTTGTAAGTCATATGAACATTAACTCTAAAGAAATATGTAAATTAGTATGTTAGGAGCAGTGGGCGCGTTCCTTAGCCCCCAAAGAGCACCATTCACCCTGGCTATTGCCTCCTACACTCCCCTGTACTAAAGACTGGCTTGCTTATGCATTCCTAAATATGCTTAATTAGGCATGGATGTAGGAGGGATGGGCAAACAGTGCTCTGGGGAGCCAAGTGGGGGCCCCAGCAATCCTAAGGTACTAAGTTACATATTTATTTAGAATTATAAGTAACAAAAATGGGGGGTACTTACAGGCATTGGAGGAGTGGTGTCTGGAAGAGCAGGTAAAGGGTCACCAGGAGCTATCAGCAGGTTCGTCCTTACAAACCTGCTTATAATTGTTCTTTAAGAAGCTAGGGGTAGATCGGGACTTCCATGCCCGACCATCTGCCCAAACAATGAAATCATCCCAATGGCCAGAGGCAGGGCACGGAAGTCCTTAAAGAGAATGTACCGTCAGGTACATCCCTTTTTTTTTGTACTCTATGCTCTGAAGGCGGGCCCGCCGCCCCCCAGTGTCACGATATCCTATTCCCTCTGTGACGCGGCTCCATTACAATCAATGGAGCCGCGTCACGAAGGGGAGAAGATGTGGTCACACTGGGGGGCAGCAATGGTACATGATGGTACATTCGCTTTTAAGGCCGCAGGCATACAAAGTAACTTGTGGCCTGAAGTGATGAGTTAAGGAGCCACAACAGAAGAAGAAGAGGACGTTCCTATCAACATGGGTGTGGGAGCAAGTAAGGGGCACCTGTCTATCTACATGAGGGCACCTGTCAACATCTGTGTATTATGAGAGGCTGAGAACTTATCTTCGTCCAGAGGGGCACTTGCCTACCTGTCACCTGTGAGTAACTGAATGTAACTGCAAGTTAATAGTTCATAAAACCTACAGGTGCAGCCATCTCTGTCTAGAATGAATCCACAGAATGGACATGGCAGTATTTTATGTCCATATGATAGGGTACAACAAGCTGATTGCTGGGGGTCTAACCACCAGAATATTCACACAACTAAAACCAACACTAAATTCCATGTGCAAATCAGCATGGATTTGACTTCATTGATTTTAATGGCAAATTCCACACCATACTAAAAAATCTGCACATGTTCTTTCTCATGGAAATAGAGTTAAGTCACTTTCTGTGCATGACTATGAATACATGGATTCTTTTGGAATCAATTTAAACAATTTAAGGCTAGGTTCACACTCTGCATCTGTGCGGCTGTATTGCGGGCGGTAAATCATCGGTCGGATTTTTCCGGTTCATGCGTACGCTGGAAAGTATACGATATACGGCTGCACAGTGCACACTATGTATGAATCTACGGCCCGATCGTAAACGGACCCGTAAAAAATGAACAAGACCATTGTTTGCGGCTGGAAACGCGGCCGTGGATTGACAGGTGGTCCGTACGGGGTACTTCAAAAATAGCAGGCAATGATGCCGAATGCCGATGCCTCTAATAGTTAATATATTAAATTAAAAAAACACATTTTCTTTGTAATAAAGTCCCTTTCGTTGTTCAATAATTTAATTCTAATGAATCCATCATTGTGCAATTAAATATACTGTTAAAATAAATATATATATAAATAAATGTATATTTATATATATTTATTTTTTGACAGTATATTTAATTGCACAATGATGGATTCGTTTAAATTAAATTATTGAACAACGAAACTGATTTTATTTCAACGAAAATGTGTTTTATTAATTAAATATTAATTAGTACAGGAAGCTCCATAAGCCGTTACTTCATATTGCCGGCAATAGAGCATTCTGTACTAATCATGACTTTACTTTAATTAAAACATCAAATGTTTCTTCTAATTATGTTATCACAATAGCATTATTAGAAGAAACATTTAGAATTATATGTGCGCTCAGCTGATTGGCTGATCGGCTGAGCGCACATATAATTAGTGGGTCCGCAGCACAGTGACTTCATTGTGCTGCAGACCAGCGAAGAGGCAACATCGGGGTGAGTATACAGCTCTCCCCACCCCCTCCCCAGCACTGCACCCCTCCCAGCAAGGAAGGGGGGTCACTTAAACCCTTCCTTGCTGGGATGGGTGCAGTCTGACATCAGTCTGGCCCCCAAGGGGTTAAGGGGGATGCAATACATCCTCCCTTAACCCCTTGGGGGCCAGACTGTAAGCAGTGATCTGTAAAGATGCTGCATACTGTAAGGAGCACAACACCGCTCACAATGATGGGTGTTGTGCTCCTGTTTGTGTCTTTTTTGTGTGTTTCTCCCTTTTTGTTTTTCAGATATCGGTATCCTGTGGATTATGTCGGATTCCGTGGACTACGTTGTTGACCAGCGGTTGTTTGTTGTTGTTTTTTTATAAAATGGTCAATGAGGGGTGTGGGGGTGTTTTTATTTGAATAAAAAAAAATTTTAACTTGTGTCTTGTCTTTATTTCTTTACTTTATAGACTTAGTAGTGGAAGCCGTCTAATAGACGGAATCCATTACTAAGTTGGGGCCTAGTGTTAGCCGGTATAAAATGGCTAACACTAACCCCCTATTATTACCCCAGTACCCAATGCCACCAGGGGTACTGGGAAGAGCCGGGTGCCAGTGGTCCCGGAGCGTCAAAATTGGCGCTCCAGGACCGGGCGGCAGCAGGCTGATAAGATTTAGGCTGGGGAGGGCCTAAACCAATGGCTCTTCCCACCCTGGTGTTACCAGGCTGCTGTCGTTTGGATTTTAACCCGGCTGGTTATAAAAATAGGGGGGAACCTATGCTTTTTTTTTTTTTTAAATAAATAATTTAAAAAAAACGCATAGGGTCAGCCATTTTTGACGCTCCGGGACCACTGGCACCCGGCTCTTCCCAGTACCCCTGGTGGCATTGGGTACTGGGGTAATAATGGGGGGTTAGTGTTAGCCATTTTATACCGGCTAACACTAGGCCCGACTTAGTAATGGATTCCGTCTATTAGACGATTAGCCGATATCTGAAAAACAAAAAGGGAGAAACACACAAAAAACACACAAACAGGAGCACAACACCCATCATTGTGAGCGGGTGTTGTGCTCCTTACAGTATGCAGCATCTTTACAGATCGCTGCTTACAGTCTGGCCCCCAAGGGGTTAAGAGAGGATGTATTGCATCCCCCTTAACCCCTTGGGGGCCAGACTGATGTCAGACTGCACCCATCCCAGCAAGGAAAGGGTTAAGTGACCCCCCTTCCTTGCTGGGAGGGGTGTAGTGCTGGGGAGTGGGTGGGGAGAGCTCTATACTCACCCCGATGTGTCCTCTTCGCTGGTCCGCAGCACAATGAAGTCACTGTGCTGCGGACCCGCTAATTATATGTGCGCTCAGCCGATCAGCCAATCAGCTGAGCGCACATATAATTCTAAATGTTTCTTCTAATAATGCTATTGTGATAACATAATTAGAAAAAACATTTGATGTTTTAATTAAAGTAAAGGGATGATTAGTACAGAATGCTCTATTGCCGGCAATATGAATTAACGGCTTACTGGAGCTTCCTGTACTAATAAATATTTAATTAATAAAACACATTTTCGTTGTAATAAAATCAGTTTCGTTGTTCAATAATTTAATTTAATTTAAACGAATCCATTATTGTGCAATTAAATATACTGTAAAAAAATAAATATATATATAAATATACATTTATTTATATATATATTTATTTTAACAGTATATTTAATTGCAAAATGATGGATTCGTTTAAATTTAATTATTGAACAATGAAAGGGACTTTATTACAACGAAAATGTGTTTTATTAATTCAATATATTAACCATGAGAGGCATCGGCATCGGCATACTGCAGAGGATCGCAAACCCCGGTAATAGCAATTCATGTAAACTGTTTCCCTGCTTTCCCAGATGCATCCAGAGGTGTTTGCATCACTTTCTAAAGATTTTATTTGTTATTTTTAGTTGAACCAGATTTCCAAGTAAATGACCGTATGTTTTCAGCCGCATGTCTATTTTTTCCCACGGCCGTAGTTTCAGCCGCACATTTCCAGCCGCATAAAAAATACAGCCGCACACATACATAGTGTGAACATAGCCTAAATCTGTGTCAAAATTTCTGGCAAGATTTTCCAACTTCTTTATTTAGACGTTACTCCAAGTTTTAGGGCAATTTTTTAATGAAATTTTAGCTCTAGATGTCAGCGAGACATATCAAAAGTTTTTTCAAGTCAGGGACTGAGTGTTCACGCACTGACATCATTAGAAGAGGAGGAGCTGCTGTGTGCTGCTCTTCATGCTCTGTGTCTAAGATCTACATGGCCCCATAGACTTAGGGCCCTATTCCACTGGACGATTATCGTTCGCATAATCGTTAATGATTAACGATCTCAAACGACCGCTATCTCGAAAGACCTGAAAGGGTTCACTCATTTCCATAGAACGATAATCGTTACTTATGATCGTAATTGCGATCGTTTTTTCTTTGCTATTTCTTCGCTATTGCGTTAGTTATGAACGTTTTGCGAACGAGCAACGATAAAAATAGGTCCAGGTCTTATAAAGCAATCGTTCGGTCGTTAATCGTTAACTGGTATTCAAACGAACGATTATCGTTTAGATTCGAACGATTTAACGATAATCTGAACGATAATCGTCCGGTGGAATAGGGCCTTTACATTGGAAGTCTGTCTAGGTCATGTGACACAGAGCAAGGAGTCAAATCGCTGTGCTGAACTTCTTCTGGCTCCTTGTCGTGATCAGCTGAAGTCACACTTAGGGCCCTATTCCACCGGACGATTATCGTTCAGATTATCGTTAAATCGTTCAAATCTAAATGATAATCGTTCGATTGAAATGCAGTTAACGATTAACGACCAAACGAGAAATCGTTGATCGCTTTATAAGACCTGGACCTATTTTTATTGTTGCTCGTTTGCAAAACGTTCGCATTGAATAAGACGTCGTTCGGTCATTTGCAGTAGATACGAATGCAATAGTGAAGAAATAGCGAAGAAAAATCTATCGCAAATACGATCATAAGTAACGATTATCGTTCCATGGAAATGAGTGAACGTTTTCAGGTCTTTCGCAATAGCGGTCGTTTGAGATCGTTAATCGCTAATGATTATGCAAACGATAATCGTCTGGTGGAATAGGGCCCTTATAGCTTGACCCATCAAAACTTTAAACATGTCCTTCTGACATCTAGAGCTACACTCATAGCAATAGGTCAAACAGTCAAGACTAACTAAAGATTTTTTAAATATGTCCATTTATAGTGTCTGTATGATATTTAAAAGGCTGTCCAAATTTGTCTACAAACGTCCCCAATCTTGGGTATGGACTATGTATGGATAGCATGTACTGAGTGGCAATCCCAAACACAGTCTAGGAATATCAATGGTCCATCTTTTTTCCTAATCACAGACAACCCCTTAGTGTGTACTAGTAAGCCTCTGCACTATGAGAATATATTGCCTTGTATCATAATTCTCTTTATGTCCAAACATTAGAAGTGGCAACTCACCAAACTCATTCTCACCATCTTCCTCCTAAAACTGCTGTTTATTCCAAGACAAATGCAGAGAAACAATACACAGGCAGTGAAGCAGATCATGTATTGTTTGTCTGAATTTGTCTTGGAATAAACAGCAAATTTTAGAGGAAGATTTTTGGTAATTTGCCACTCTTTTTTTAATATTTGGACATTCTCTGCTCTTAGAGTGAAGCATCACCAATCCTGTTACACGTGACCAAGTTGTTGCTCTCTTTTTGTAAAGGTGAAGGGTGTCACTGGCTGTGCCAACTGGGTTTCTACTATATTTATATGGAATAATTCTGTTTTACTGTTCAGTTTTTCAATTTGTTTTATTATTTCAAATAGGAGTTTTACAGTATTATGGCTATAAGGTTAGCACATGCTTTATGAACTACAAGTGCCAAATCCTGTTGTCATTACCATCAAGGGGGGGAAAAAAGCGGAAGCGTTTTCTCTTCTTTCTTTTTTTTCACACAGTGTGAACATAGCTAGAGATGTGCGAACCGGGCCGAGGTTCGGGTTTGTACTAACCCAAACCATCTGCATTTGAATCCTGCTGTCTTCCCGTTCCGTGGGGAAGGTGAAGACAGCCTAAGTCCTGCTTAGAAAACAGGAAAGCAGCCTAGGTCATAGGCTGTATTTCTGTTTTCCAGGCAGAACTTGGGCTGTCTCCACCTTCCCCACAGTAGGGGAAGACAGCAGGAGTCAAATACCGATGGTTCAGGTTCGTAGGAACTCGAACCTTGGCCCGATTTGCTCATCTGTAAACATAGCCTCAAAGTGAAATGCAAGAAACCACTCTAATTGTAATCTTCAATGGCATAGGAATGATAAACTATAAACGTCAAAAGAGATGCCCAGCTTTAAAAGCTGTAGACACCTTATTGTTGATTTGTTTCTGGATGCAAAATAAGCAAGCTTTTTAAATAATCTTATAAAAAATTTACTACCATTAAGGGCCTTTTTACACAGAAAGATTATATGACAGATTATCTACCAAAGATTTGAAGCCAAAACCAGGAACAGACTATAAACAGAGACCAGGTCATAAAGGAAAGCCTGAGATTTCTCCTCTTTTCAAATCCAGTCCTGGCTTTGGCTTCAAATCTTTGTCAGATAATCTGTCAGATAATCTTTCTGTGTAAAAGGGCCCTTAGCTGCTAATCATAGAAATATAAGACAAAACTATCCGACAAACGCTGTACTCTCTCAGTGTTAAGGATAGCAGAAGGGAGAGTTAAATTAAACAACAGCTCAAAGAGTAGACTAGGGGCATAATCCTTGGAGGACAGCTCACATGGGCTGGAGAAAGAGGGATGAGCAGATACAAGGACGACAGACTACACTTTTGACCCTCAAAAAAAAAGCCAGAGGGGCCCGCTCTGGGTACACCACAGTATATATCATCACCTATTTACTGGCGACGAACAGCCCAAAAGTGAACCCAAAATAAGAATTTACTATTCAATCCTTTCCAAGCTACATGATGTGCAGCACACAACAATTTGCCACTTATCTTATTTCACCATTGTTTTATGTCATTATGTAATGCTCCTTATAATGCTGTGAGCCAAGGTTCCATTGTGAATTATTAACAGACATGAAAATTAGGCACATTGCAATAGGAATCATCACGTTTTTTGCAGCCCGGCTGACTTGTTCAGCTATACTGTAATAGTGTCTGCCAAGACACTCACCACAAAACAAATCACTCAGATTGAAAACAGACTTGGTGTATATTTTCCCAAAGGCCTAAATAAACTTGATAAATAGTACAGAATGGCTAGTAATAATATGATAACAATATTCATAATAGTGATGATATAAGGGGATTTTGTCCTGGGGTACACTAATGGTTTCATAGGTTGCCAATGACTGTTGGTTTCTGATGGGTTTAAAGGAAAACAATCAGCCCCATTATGTTATACATTGTGTGAACCACCCTTGCTTCCATAGACTTCAATGGAAATCATTGCAGACTGAAAACAACAGCCGTTACTTTGAATGATGTCACTCTATGGCTCTATGTCACTTATATTTCAGTTACTACATCAAGGACTTGACAAGTGCAGTGATATAACTTCCCTCCTTTCTTTGCAAAGTAAGGAGCATCATGGGAAATTTAGGCAGCGTTGGGAAAGTATACTCACAGATTCTTTTAAAAATTAAAGGTGGGATCCGATTGGTTTACACCAGTTTGATAAATCTCCCCCACTTTGTCTATGCCAGTATACGTGTAACTATTGCTGTCATGACTGGGATCAATATAATATGCTTACTATGCCTGTCAAGGGCTTGCTCTACTGTGCTTGATACGACTATTCGGGGGGGGGGGGGTACAGTGGGTTCTGAAATAAGAACATAAGGAAAATTTGCAGTGGTTCAATCTGTGTGGTCCTTCTTCTCTCTCATCTACTTGTGTGCTTTCTTTTACATAGTAGCTCTATAGAACCAAGGCTAACACATTTTAAAAATAGACTTTGTAAATGATCTTTTTTAGCAATTTTTTTTTTTTTTTTTTTTAGTTTTTGGTGTAAGTTTGGTTAGTTTCCAAATATCCATCCCCCTTTTTTAAATACATAAAGATGATGTTTTTTTTAAACAAACTGATTTTCCTGAATTCGCTGATTTGATTAGGCTCTAGGCATTAGCAGTTATATTACATATCTCAGACCCCACAAAAGGTAGAATCCATACCAAAAAACGGTCTGGCTACCTCTGCGTTATGTCAACACCAAATTGCAAGTGTTTAGAGTGATTTCCCATAATGTAAATTAGTGTCTCTCCCTAAAACAAGGTATCAGTGCTGTTCTCTAGGTCCCTCAACCTGTAGGACACAGAGATTACAGACAGCTTGGACAATGACAGGCTGCCATTCAGATACAAGCTGGGAAAGAGTAAACTGATGAGCGTGACGGATGCAGAACTTCAAACTTTCATGTCTGTGTATTATTGGCTTGTGGTTTGTGATCTTGTTGCTGGAATCAGTGCACTCAGCCCCACACGTCTGCACTCATTACAACTGATGACATTGAACATGAACGTGCCCTGTGTTTGGAGAAATGTGATCTTTTTTTGGCATGTAGCTAAGACTTTTTGCATTGATTAGCAGCCAATGCGGCTTCTCAGTACAGGATGATTAGCTCATTATCAATGTTGATTATGTCATATTTTGTATTTCATTCTATTACCTTAAAGGGACCTTAAACCTGATGTCACGCTGTCAGCGGTGCAGTTTAGGTAAGTATTGGCTGGTTTCTCATACGATGACAGCTACATGTCTCCAGTGTTTTCTGGCTGCATAATTTTTACCTGCATACCTGCACAGGCAAGGATTTGATTATTAAAGGGGTTATCCGATGCTACAAAAACATGGCCACTTTCTTTCAGAGACAAAATGACTTTTGTCTCCAGTTCAGGTGCGGTTTGCAATTAAGCTCCATTCATTTCAATGGAACTGAGCAGCAAAACCATGCCCAAGCTGGACACAAGAGTGGGGCTGTCTGTGGAAGAAAGTGGTCATGTTTTTGTAGCGCTGGATAACCCCTTTAAGGTCATGTAGTTGTAACATCATGAGTAATATCATCAAAATCTAGCAGCCAAATATCTATTTCAAAATCCTACCCACTGCATGGGGCCATGGTTTCAGACACATCTGGCCACCAAATTGTGAGAACTTAAAGAGGGACTATCAGCAAGTGAGATGAATTTAACCTGCTGATAGCTCCCTAGTGGCACGGGGCGCTGAGGATGATGGTATGTCTCTTACCTTCATCTTCAGCATGCTGTTAGTTGTGTCCGGTAAGCCATTAGGAGCACTGGGGGCATGGCTACCACCCCTCCAAGCATCGATCTGGCCTGCCCCTGGCCAGCCTCCTCCACTGATAATCATTGAAGGGGGCTGGCCCCACACAGCGATATGCCAAATTGGTGCCCTTTATATGTTTTATTTGGTTATTAACATAACAGTATACTCCAGAAGCAATAACATCAATGCTGTATAGGGCTATGTACAGACGCTGAACGTCCGGTCTCAGAAAAGATCATCCCGGTCAGTACTGCAGTACCGCCACTGAGTTCTGATGTGGGCGCATTAGAACTCCCCACAGCACACAATGGAGTGTGTGGCCGGAGCCGTTCGCTCTGTTGTGTAAACTGATTGGGTTTTCTTATTGGTAATATAACCTTTATATAATGTTGATAACAGTATGATAGTAATATGTATGGTGGTAATACTTTTTCCCTGTAAAAGGGCTGTCCCTAAGCTCCAGAAGGACGGCCCCTCTATGATGCTACTGGCTCCTATGCTAGGAAGAGGCGTGATTACTGAAGATGTTTCCAGCCAGCCGTGACTACTTAGCGGCTGAGGACCACCCCGATGCCTACATATGTATGATTTACAAAGTGCATTTTCAGGCCATATGAGTAATGCTGATAGTGATTACTTATATGGCTGGAAACTACAGTATATAATACTATATTTATAGCTGCATGTACAATTTAATTGTGATTGGATCCCTTGAAATATTGTCTATTCATATATAAGTACTTCTATAGGATTGCATATTGTAAATGTATATGTGAACCTGATCACATGACTTACATGTATACCTATGCACAACACAGCACATTAGCATAATCAAACACCATGGAGATTAATAATTTTTCCAATACCATAATGTATCTTTTTTCCTGTATTTGCACATTTTTTATTTTCAGATTTTCTATGGATATATATTTTAGCAATTTTAATAAAGGGTTTGTATTATACCTACAGTATAACACCTATATACAATTAGGCCAGGTTTACATATCTGTGTCGGTGCGGCGGCGTTTCCCTCCGGTGCAGGAGAAAAGCGCCGGAGGAAACCCCTCACTGAACTGATCCCATTCTTTTGAATGGGACAGTTCAAAATATGCGGCGGTAAACTAGTGGTCGCCGCATCGCCGGACCATCGGTGTGTCAGGACGTGTCTTGCAGCGTCCTAACGCACCGCCACTCCGGTGATGCGGCGCCGCACTCATTCAAACAAATAGGCGTTCAGCCAAAGAGTAGCACATTACATATCTCTCCCCCTGTGTGCTCTCCCCCTCCCCTATAGCCCCCCCTGTTGCTTTCCCAGTAGTATATAGCCCCCCTGTTGCTCCTCCAGTAGTATATAGCCCCCCTGTTGCTCCCCCAGTAGTATTTAGCCCCCCTGTGCGCTCTCCCCCAGTAGTATATAGCCCTGCTGTGTGCTCTTCCCCAGTAGTATATAGCCCCCCATGTGCGCTCTCCACCTCCGAATTAGCCCCCCTGTGCGCTCTCCCCCTCCCATATAGGCCCCCTGTGAGCTCCCCCAATTAGTATATAGCCCCCCTGTGCGCTCTCCCCCAGTAGTATATAGCCCTGCTGTGTGCTCTCCCCCAGTAGTATATAGCCCCCCATGTGCACTCTCACCCTCCCAATTACCCCCCCTGTGCGCTCTCCCCCTCCCATATAGGCCCCCTGTGAGCTCCCACAATTAGTATATAGCCTCCCTGTGCGCTCTTCCCCTCCCAATTAGCCTCCCTGTGCGCTCTCCCCCTCCCAATTAGCCCCCTGTGTGCTCTCGCCCTCCCATATAGCCCCCCTGTGTGCTCTCCCCCTCCCATATAGCCCCCCTGTGCGCTCTCCCCTTGTAGTATATAGCCCCCTGTGAGCTGCCCCAATTAGTATATAGTCCCCCTGTGCACTCTCCCCCTCCCAATTAGCCCCCCTGTGCGCTCTCCCCCTCCCAATTAGCCCCCCTGTCCGCTCTCCTCCTCCCAATTAGCCCCCCTGTGTGCTCTCCCCCTCCCATATAGCCCCCCTGTGCGCTCTCCCCTTGTAGTATATAGCCCCTTGTGAGCTACCCCAATTAGTATATAGCCCCCCTGTGCGCTCCCCCGCAAATCCCATTAAAAATGACAGGAAAACATACTGGGGAAAAAAATGTCAACTGATGAGAGCAACTTGTGATAACTGATGGCAACTGATGGAAACTGATGGTTTTTAATGTAAAGAAGGATAGAAAAACTGATGACAACTGATGCATTTTTGGCATCAGTTGTGGCATCAGTTGTGGTCAGTTTTTAGAAAAAAAACGCAACTGATGCGAACTTATATATGTAAACCCAGCCTTAGACTAGCCTGTAACATATAGTCTATATTTTCTATATTATCATATTGTAACTTACTAAAGAATACATAGAAGTTGGCCAAGCTGTTGATAGCTAATAATCATTTTTCTGTACACAGTTCCGAACATACTTCCCCGTCTTCACTACTTCTTCTGTCTTGGTGTGTCCTAATTCACACAGACCTGTGTTTGTTGTCAGTGATTTAAATGACAAAGGTGCTTATTGCTACGTGGTCAAATATTTTGGCAGCATTTCAACATCTGTTCCCCTTGATTACATTTAACAACAACAACACCCCGGTGATCCAGCCATACAAAGGGAGACACAAGACATGAAGAGGCTGTAATTGTGGGAAAATGGGCTGAACTTTCACAGAGTGCATGAATTTCATTATGGCAATTCCCAAGAGCAGATTGATTGTTGGCAGATAGCTAATACAATGTTACACAGATGGCAACGTATCACTCACATAGTGAAATATTACATGTGCTGAGGTTAGTTAGTGCTGCTTATTACACTGACACACTGCCAAGTGCTGGGGAGCTCTCATAAAAAGCTAACACTGTTGATGTACATTTACAGTTCTAGGGTTTAATATGCTGTAAAAAAAAGAATTCATTTTATATATATATATATATATATATATATATATATATATATCTTATAACCCTGAGTCTGACAACACTAAAAACATAACAATCCTAAATTGTTACCAAACCAGAACCATTGGAACCTATTAGAAAAATGTTATCTATAATAGAAAAATATATTAGCATTATTTTTCCCCACCTAGAACTGTATACATTTTTCTACATTCCAATAATCCAGCATATATATCCATACTATCTACAGCATCTATCTTAAGAATCGATCTTTCTATCAGTCTTCCTTTCTATCTTGCTATACATATACTACACTATAGACATGGGCGTAGCTACCATAGAAGCAGGGTAGGCAGCTGCTATGGGGCCCGTGCAGCAGGGGGGGCCCAGGGATGCACAGGGAAGATAGGAGTCATCATGTGTCCTTCTGCTTAACCCCTTAAGTACTGCAGTGTGTAAGTGACCCAATGTTTACTTACATGCTGCAACACAAAAAGGGTTAAAAGCAGAAGACAAAGAGATCTCTGTTTCACTGCACTGAAAACCCCTGACCTCTGTTTTCCACCCTGCAGCAATCAAGTAGGAAAATGTGCAGAGCTCCACACAGAGTTCAGGGGTTATCATTGCACGAGCAGTGAAGCAGAGATCTCCTTGTCTTCTGAACTTTGGGTCACTTACACACTGTAGTACATAAGGGGTTAAGCAGAAGGCAGTCTTCTCCTGCACCTATGTATTTAACCTTAATGTTCCTAATGAGCCCTTATAGTTAAAACAGTGGACTGACAGAGCAAGGAGCCAATGACTCCCTGCTCTGCCAGACACTCTTGTAGCTGCAGCCAGGATTCTGCCTCTGGCCATGAGAGATTTTATTTTTTGGCTACATCACCAAGTTTTATATATTTAAAATAATAATAATAATAATAATAATAATAATAATAATATATGCAGTTGTAACGCCCGGAGTAGTGGATCCACTGGACCGGCACCAGCGATGGCACAAACCTCACCAGGGAGCGGAGTCTAAGGGGCCGCTGGTTTTCACCAGAGCCCGCCGCAAGGCGGGATGGACTTGCTGCGGCAGGCGACCCCCAGGTCGCTACCCCTGGCTTGGTTGCTGGTGTCGGCAGGCGAGGCGTGGCAGGAGATGGCACAGGCAATAGTCTGCAGATGAGAGAGCACGTGACAGGCTGGACACAGGAACAGGTGGAGTGACAGGGGAACAGGAACCAGGAACAGGGACTAGGGACCAGGTAACGGACAGGACTCAGGAACAGGGACCAGGGACCAGGCAACGGACAGGACACAGGAACAACAGGGAGCTGGGCCAAACGCTATGGGAAGCATGTAGAGGCTCCAACACAGGGGACAGGGCATGCTGGGATTTATAGGGGAGTGATTAGGTGCAACTACCAATTAGGAGCGCACTGCCCCTTTAAATCTGAGACAGCCGGCGCGCGCGCGCCCTAGGAGGCGGGGACGCGCGCGCCGGCCGGCACAGCGGGAGACAGGAGCGTGGAGAGGTGAGGCGCCCCCCGGGGCCGAGGTGATAGCAGCGCCGGGTCCCCGACTATGGACACCGGCTGCTGCATGGGGCAGGAAGCGGTCGCGGCGGCGGCCCGGAACGCGGGACGCCGCCGCGGCCGTGACAGGACCCCCCCCCTTTGGCCTCCCCCTCTTTCTTGCCTGCAGATGGCACAGGAAGCCACAAAGTCTTTGACATCTTGAAACAGACTAGGCCACCAGTAGTGGCGAGAGATCCGTTGGCCGGTCTTACGGACTCCAGGGTGCCCGGCCTCCAACGAGGAATGACCCCACTTCAAAATACCTCTTCGAAGCGCAGGGTGAACATGAGTCTTTCCGGAGGGTACTCTCTGAAGCGAGGAGGTGACGACTGGTGCTAGGCGATCAGGCGGTAAAACATGGCAAGGGACTGTGGGTCTGTGGACGAGGACCTTCTGTAAGTTCTCCCGGTGGTGAGAGGACACGACCTTAGTCTTGGGTACGGAGAGAGGGTACACCTCGGCAGAGAAGGCATCCGCCGAGTCTTGGTCTTCTGCCGGTAGGTCGGGTAGAGGCTTGGCTGGGACAGGAAACGACATAGTACACTTGGTCTGAGGTGACCTGAGACACTGGTTGGAACAGTCCTGACCCCAACTGAGAATCTCCCCGGTTCTCCAGTCCAGTTGAGGGGCATGTTCTTGCAGCCACGGGAGTCCCAGGAGGACCGCGGGGGAAGAATGGGGCAGGACGTAGAAGGATATCTCTTCTTGATGTAAAGGACCCACCTGGAGGACTAAAGGTGCGGTCTGGTAGTACACACGGTCGGTAAGAATTTCGCCTGTGACCGAGGAGATAGACAGGGGCCTGGCTAGTCGGGTCACGGGTAGCCGCCATCTTTGGACCAATGTTGCCGCAATAAAACTGCCTGCTGACCCAGAATCGAGGAAGGCAGTAGTCTGATGATTTCGTCCTGAGAGAGTCCGGATGGAAACTGGCATAGACAGACTTGGAATGGTGGCATTCACACCTAGGGACACCTGTCCCACCGGACCTAGGTGCGAGCATTTTCCGGATGTTTGGGGACGTAGGGGACATCCCAGCCGGAAGTGATCGGAACCACCGCAATAGAGACAGAGATTCTGCTCCAGGCGCCGGGTTCTTTCATCAGGCGTCAGGTGAGCCCGTTCCACCTGCATAGGAATCTCAGGAGAGGGTTGGGACATCGAAAGGTCAGGATTCTGGAAAACCGGCGCCAGCTGGGGATGGCGACGGGAACGGGTTAGTAAATGTTCATGCCGAACCTCCTCCTCCCTCTCCGAAAAACGAGTATCAACTCGGGTGGCCAGTAGAATGAGTTCGTTCAGGGAGGTAGGCAGGTCTCGGGCAGCGAGCACGTCTCTCACACGACTAGACAGGCCCTTCTTGAAGGTGGCCAATAGGGCGGCCTCGTTCCAGTCCAATTCGGCTGCCAGGGTGCGGAACTGGATGGCGTAGTCACCAACAGAGGAGCTGCCTTGAGAGAGGTTGAGGAGAGCAGTCTCGGCTGAAGAAGCACGGGCAGGTTCCTCAAAGACGGAGCGAAACTCGAATAGGAAGGCCCGGAGATTGGCAGCAACTGGATCATCACGGTCCCACAGTGGCGTGGCCCAGGCCAGGGCTCTACCTTCTAATAGGCTGATGATGAAAGCCACTTTAGAGCGCTCGGTGGAAAACTGACTACTCAAAAGTTCAATGTGCATGGTGCACTGAGTCAAGAATCCTCTGCACAACTTAGAGTCCCCAGAGTACTTGCTTGGGAGGGCCAGTCGGAGTGAAGAAGAAGCGTCAGGAGGTGGTGTGCGCTGGGCAGTAGTCTGCTGCTGTAAGGCGGCAGTGAGTTGCTGGATCTGCTGTGACTGCTTCTGGATTTGTTGCGCCTGCTGAGTGACCACTCTGGCGACATCACGGAGATCAGGCACCTCGCCGGGATCCATGGTTGGAGCCTACTGTAACGCCCGGAGTAGTGGATCCACTGGACCGGCACCAGCGATGGCACAAACCTCACCAGGGAGCGGAGTCTAAGGGGCCGCTGGTTTTCACCAGAGCCCGCCGCAAGGCGGGATGGACTTGCTGCGGCAGGCGACCCCCAGGTCGCTACCCCTGGCTTGGTTGCTGGTGTCGGCAGGCGAGGCGTGGCAGGAGATGGCACAGGCAATAGTCTGCAGATGAGAGAGCACGTGACAGGCTGGACACAGGAACAGGTGGAGTGACAGGGGAACAGGAACCAGGAACAGGGACTAGGGACCAGGTAACGGACAGGACTCAGGAACAGGGACCAGGGACCAGGCAACGGACAGGACACAGGAACAACAGGGAGCTGGGCCAAACGCTATGGGAAGCATGTAGAGGCTCCAACACAGGGGACAGGGCATGCTGGGATTTATAGGGGAGTGATTAGGTGCAACTACCAATTAGGAGCGCACTGCCCCTTTAAATCTGAGACAGCCGGCGCGCGCGCGCCCTAGGAGGCGGGGACGCGCGCGCCGGCCGGCACAGCGGGAGACAGGAGCGTGGAGAGGTGAGGCGCCCCCCGGGGCCGAGGTGATAGCAGCGCCGGGTCCCCGACTATGGACACCGGCTGCTGCATGGGGCAGGAAGCGGTCGCGGCGGCGGCCCGGAACGCGGGACGCCGCCGCGGCCGTGACAGCAGTGCTTTGTGTTTTGCATAGGGGAGGGGGGGGGCTTACAATTTTTTGCTATGGGGCCCCGTTAATCCTAGCTACGCCCCTGACTATAGAAATACCTATGTCTATCTATATATGCAGAGAATCCACAGCACTCCAGCGTAGTGAAAAAGCTCAATAAGCTGTGTTTATTCAGTCAATTTATAGTGCAACACTGGAGTGTTGCACTATGAATTGACTGAATAAACACAGCTTATTGAGCTTTTTCATTAAGCTGGAGTGCTGTGGATTCTCTGCATATATATACTCACTACGATCTTTGGTCTGGATCAAGATCCACTGGCACCACCAATGCTACATACTACTATCTATCTATCTATCTATCTATCTATCTATCTATCTATCTATCTATCTACTGTATCTATCTACCTATCTATGTGCACCTTTTGGGGAAATAATATATCCATATACTTTATGCCAAATTCACTCAAACCCACCACCACTGGCAGGATCTGCCAACAGTATAAGGCTATATTCACGCTACGTTTAAAAAACAGATAAGGCTTTTTCTATTTAAAAAGACCTCCGTTATTGCCGCAACGTAATTGTAGTGTAGTCATTGGAAAGACGGACGTTGTCTGCGCTGATGTCAAAATAAAGATCAAGACAATTATTTTTGCACGTCTTTTCCAAACAGCAGACGTTTTTTTTTACTTGTTTTTTTTTCACTGACCTTTCACTGTTTTTCCTATTAAATTCAATGTATTTTTTAATTAAAGACACAACCAAAGGCCAAACTAGAATAATGTACCAGTAGCCATCATTGCACTGATCAGCGGCCAAACAGTAAAATGATGGACGTCATTTTCAACTCAAAATGACAGATGGCACTTTTTTCTTTTCGAAGTCACAGAGGAAAAAATGTCATGGGAGCGTAGACTATAGGTGAATGGGGGTCTCCTGACTCTTTACTTAGGGTATGTTCATATCTTGTTTTTAGCCGCAAGTCGGGCTACACGGCAGAAATCAGTGAAAAAAGGATGCTGCCGTGCAGCCCGACGTGCGGCCACATTGACTTTAATGAGCAGGACGAAGTCATTATGTGACTGTTCTGCTCATTTGCGGAACGTACACGGCTTTTGTGCAGGACTCTAAAGCGTAGTCGACCACGCCTGACCCCCCCACAAACACACACATACCCACCTGACCCCCCCCACACACACCTTGACCCACCCCCATTACCCCACCCCACACACACACACCTTGACCCACCCACACTACCCCACCTACCCCCCCTTACACATGCACCTTGACCCACCCACACTACCCACCAGACCCACCCACCCCAACACACTACCACACCTGATCCACCCACACACCACCCCCCTTATCCAACCACACACACCTCCCAACCTGACCCCCCACACACACCAATGAAATCTGACCCCACACAACCCCACCTGACCCCCTGCACAGTATACCATCTGACCCCAACACACATTACCCCAATCCCACACATATTAACCACACACATTAGCCTGCCTGCCCTTCCCATTAATTAATAAATTTTTAATTTAATTGCAAATTTTAAAATGTGAAGGAGCAGAGGAGAAGCATATTAGTGTATACCTCAATCCACTGCTGTACAATAGAAAAACCAAAAGCAGGAACTTCCTGTACAGAGTAGGACCCCACAGGCACATGGCAGACTGCCAGCTTGTTTTTAAGCACGATAAATTAAAATAAACATTATAATAAATAAATAAACAAACAAAATTAAAGATAATGAAGAAGTTTATTTAAACATTTTTTATTAATATATTTATATATTGTTTATTTCCAGCGAGATGGGGACACCATTCTGGACCAGGAAGGGGAGGGCTTTGGTGTGCTGCCAGAGAGCCTCTTCTCGCTCTATTCACTTTAGTGCGTTCTCCCGTGTGGTCGGTCCAGCGGTGCGGCGTCACTATTTACACGCCGCATATATTGAACGATCCCATTGAAAACAATGGGATCAGTTTAATAATGGGTTTCCCTCCGGCGCTTTTCTCATGCGCCGGAGGGAAATGCCGCTGCACCGCCGGACAAATGTAAACCCGGCCTAAGAGTTTAGCCACCACCAGTCTGCCTGCAGCTAAAGACCCTTTTACACGGGACGATTATCGGCAACAAATATTGCTAAAACACTAGATTATGCAATTAGGACTTTAAAGTGACTCTGTACCCACAATCTGACCCCCCCCCCCCCCTCCAAACCTCTTGTACCTTCAGATAGCTGCTTTTAAACCAAGATCTGTCCTGGGGTTCGTTCAGCAGGTGATGCAGTTATTGTCCTAAAAAACAACTTTTAAACTTACAGCCCTGCGCCAAACTGGCGTGGCCTAGAGTATCTGTGCCCTAACTTTGCACCACCTCTCCGTCCCTCCTCCCCACCTTCTTCATCATTAGGAATGCCACTGACAGGATTTTTCCTAATCCTCTGCAGTGAACAATGCACAGGTGCCTTAACGATCCAGCCCATGTGCCGTGCTCACACAGCTGATGAATAGGAGAAATTGTTCTAGAGGCATTCCTAATGATGAAGAGGGTGGGGAGGAGGGACGGTGGGGTGGTGCAAGGTTAGGGCACAGACACTCTAGGCCGCGGCAGCTTGGCACAGGGCTGTAAGTTTAAAAGTCATTTTTTAGGACAATAACTGCATCACCTGCCGAATGGACCCCAGGACAGATCTTGGATTAAAAGCAGCTATCTGAAGGTACAAGTGGTTTGGGGGGGGTCAGATTGTGGGTACAGAGTCGCTTTAATGGTGAGAAAGCTTGAGAAAGGCCACTTCTTATTTAGTTGGCCGAAACGTGTTGCACACAATAAAACTGTGTCTTGTATCCGTGGGGCTGGTTTACATTCGTATGTCCCATGGCGGATGCCTTGCATAGGAACTATTCCTTCAGCCTACCTGCACCTGCTGGTAGGCTGAAGGAAAGGTCCTTGGATCCTCCAGATTTGATACTGCACATTTAGCTGTCTAGCCTTCCCTTAGTGCTAGGACGGCTGCTGGTACATTATTCTAGTGTAGGGGTTACTAATTATCCTTTGGGTGTAGCTTAATTGAAAAGTCCACAGAATTTAAAAGTAAAAGCGGAGAAAGACGGGTGACAAATGAAAATCTGTGTGTGAACAACTAATAAAAAATGTCCGCTGTTTACAAATGACGTCCTAAAATAATGATCATGTTCATTATTTTGACGTCCGCAGTAAAAACGTCTGTTTTTCAATACATTGTGCGCCTTGACTTCAATAAATTGCCATAGCAGTCAGTTAAATTGCGGCAATAACGGACATTATTTTAAATTTCAAAATCGGCCGCCTTTTCTCCATTTTTGACATTGTGTGAACATAGCAAAATGGAAAATATAAAAGTTAGACTTATACTTCAGCTTAATGCAGGATCCTTTCTGACTTTGGTTCAAAAACCGTAATGCTGAAGCCACACCCCTTTAGTAAACCTGGCGGAAAAGTATCTAAAAAGCCTTAGGGTATGTTCACATGTCGTTTTTTCCTCCTGTCAGAAGTGCACGTCTTTTGCATAAAGAAAAAGGATGTAGACATGCATTATGACTTATCCATTCTCTTCTATGCACAAAGTATGCACAAAGTGTGCCTTTTCTATGTCCGTTTTGCTAGGAATACGTCTTTATCCTTTTTTTACAAAGTATGCAAAAGCGTGGTCAACCATGCTTTTGTATACTTTCTTAAAAACGCATACGTGACGTATACGTCTTTATTACCATTGTAGTCTATGGGCGACGTATACAAGATGTACAGTATGCCACTGAAATATCATTCGTTTTCATCCAGCACATTACAACATGTACTTCCATATATGGAAACTAGCTCAGATCATGTGACAATTCCTATCATGTAGATAGGAACCTGCTAGAATGTTACAGAAGCTTCCAGAATGTTCAAGAATGATCCAGAACAGACTGGATCAGGGAAGGAGTATATAAGTATATATAATTTCCTTTCTTTTCTTTTTTTTTTTTTATAAAAAAAAGTATATGTTTTTTTGGAAATACAAAGTAATGAAAACGGATGTGACAGATACGTCAGGAAAGAGTGCATGCATTTTTACTTTTTCTTTGCTGTATACGTTGATGTATACTGCCACAGCTTAATACTCAAGCCATGTAAGGGTATGCTCATATCACGTTTTTGTCCACACGTCGGGCTGCAACGTCCGACGTGTGGCGAACAACAGGACAGAGTCATTATGTGACTGTGTTCTGCTCATTTACCGGACATACACGGCTTTTGTGCAGGACTCAAAAGCGTAGTCGACTACGCTTTTGAGTCCTGCACAAAAGCCGTGTACATCCAGCAAATGAGCAGAACGTTGTCACATAATGACTCCGTCCTGCTCATTTAAGTCAATGTGGCCGTCGGCCACATGGCGGGCTGCACGTCGGGCTGCACGGCAGCATCCTTTTCTCACTGATTCCCGATGTGTGGACAAAAACAAAATATGAACATACCCTAATTAGGCCTCGTGCATCCGTTTCAGTTGTTTTGTATGAAATTGACCACAACTGATGTCACAACTGATGCCAAAAAGGCATCAGTTGCCATCAGTTAATGTCAGTTGCCATCAGTTAATGTCAGTTGCCATCAGTTAATATCAGTTGCTATACGTTTAATCCATCAGTTGTCATCAGTTTTTTCCACTACGGCATTACAGGGGGCGATCTATATAAAGGGCAGCAGCACATGGGAGCCCGCTACTGTGGGCAGCAGGTAATGGGGACATCTCCTAGAGCAGGGATGGGGAACCTTGGCTTTCCAGCTGTTGCAAAACTGCCACTCCAATCATGCCTGGATATCCCAGACATGATGAGAGTTGTAGTTTTGCAACAGCTGGAGAGGCAAGGTTCCCTAACCATGTCCTAAATGGTGCTGCACTGTATAAAGGAGCTGGGGGGCCGTTCCTCCTGCCAGGGGCCACTCTGCTGAAGGGCCAGGGTCACAAGGGTTAATGGGGGGCAGGGACAGCTCTTCTTGGAGCGCCGGAGGCACTACATAGATCGCCGGATATATGTAAGGGTATGTTCATATCTCGTTTTTAGCCGCACGTCGGGCTGCACGGCAGCATCCTTTTTTCACTGATTTCTGCTGTGTAGCCCGACGGCCACATTGACTTTAATGAGCAGGACGGAGTCATTATGTGACTGTGTTCTGCTCATTTGCGGGACGTACACTGCTTTTGTGCAGGACTCAAAAGCGTAGTCGACCATGCTTTTGAGTCCTGCACAAAAGCCGTGTACGTCCCGCAAATGAGCAGAACACATAATGACTCCGTCCTGCTCATTAAAGTCAATGTGGCCGTCATGTGGCCGTCGGCCACACGTCGGGCTGCACGGCGGCATCCTTTTTTCACTGATTTCTGCCGTGTAGCCCGACGTGCGCCTAAAAACGAGATGTGAACATACCCTAAACTAGGCCTTAGACATTTCTTGAAAATTGCACCACAATTCTGGCAAATTTGCAGTAGTAAATTTCGGCCACAGTGTGTGAAACCTTCAATATATTTCCTTTTTCTTTTGAGGCTAGATTCACACAGGACAGATCCGCAGCAGAAATCCGCTGCGAATCCCTTAACTGTAACTTTCAATAGGTTTACACACTTAGGGTAGCTTCACACACTAGATTTGCAACGGATTTCACACTGTGGATTCACAAGCGAAATCCGCTGTGGCTCCATTGTCAAGAATACTAACTCGCAGTGGGATTGACATCCCGCTGCGTGTATGTAAGTTAACCCCCCAGCGACTGGAGCATACATCACCTCCTCCCCGCTTGCTTCGGGGGTCCTGGTGTCTGTTCGTCAAGCTCAGCCAATCAGTGGCTGAGCGGGACGTCCTGCCTAGAACCCCCGAAGCAAGCCGGAGCGGGGATGAGGTGATGTATGCTCCAGCCGCCAAGGGGTTAACTTACATACACGCAGCGGGATGTTTATCCCGCTGTGAGTATGTATTCTTATAGGGATGCACTGACACTGGATTCGCAGCCGAATTCGCTGCAAATCCACAACGTGAAATCTGCTGCGGATCCAGTGTTTGAAGCTACTGCGAGTATATAAAAGGCAGCTCCCTTAACCCCCCACGGCCTAGTGCATACATTACCGGCTTGCTTCTGGAGCTCCTAGCATCTGGACATCCTGCTCAGCCGATCAGTGGCTGCGGCAGGACAGCCAGACGCCGGGATCTGCAATGCCAGACATAAACTGAGAACAATAGTGGCACTGTTGTTGGAAGAAGCTATAGTTTTCTAATCCTAGAAAACCCCATGGTAGACATAGGGGTCAGGCGTGATGGAATTTCACTGCCCAGCCCCTTTGTTCTCGGAGAGATAAGCTGCAACCAGAGCAGTCTCCTCTCTAAAAAAAAGAACACAGGAGGGGAGTGGCAGCAATTCCAACCGCTATGTATATTATTTGCCACTTGGGGGTCTCAATGTAACACCATTGACCTAATTGAGATGCAGAGTCACTTGACCAGGCAGCATGAAATCATTTAGGAAAGCACCAATAGACTTGATCAGTGCTGTACAAAGTATGTAAAGAAAGAAATATTATGTTTTGGCTTTCTTCCATTTTTATTACATTATGAATTATAAGTGTTTTTACACCCTTTTTTACACCGTTGTTTCTTTTATGATAAAGAGGTTAATTGATAAAGAAAAGGGCATGCCCCAAGCATTGTGTATTCTACTAAAATAAACCCAAAGTAAAGAAGATGTGCATACTTTGTAAAAAAAAAAGGATAAAGACGTATTCCTAGCAAAACGGACATAGAAAAGGCACACTTTGTGCATACAAGGATAGTTTGCAGCACTCCACTTGAATTTCAAACAAGTGTCTTTATTCCTTTGAAAAAACGTGTAGTTAATAATTCAGCACAGCATACATGACAACACGGTGTTTTGGCGAATCAATCACGCCGTGTTGTGAGGTATGCTGTGCTGAATTATTAACTACACGTTTTTTAGATGGAATAAAGATACTTGTTTGAAATTCAAGTGGAATGCTGCAAACTATCCTTTGCTTATCTACAAGGATCTGTAGTCAAGTTCGAATTTGCTGGCACTAGAGATGAGCGAACCTGGAGCATGCTCGAGTCCATCCGAACCCGAACTTTCGGCATTTGATTAGCGGTGGCTGCTGAAGTTGGATAAAGCCCTAAGGCTATGTGGAAAACATGGATATAGTCATTGGCTGTATCCATGTTTTCCAGACAACCTTAGAGCTTTATCCAACTTCAGCAGCCACCGCTAATCAAATGCCGATCGTTCGAGTTCTGATCGACCCGAACCCGGTTCACTCATCTCTAGCTGGCACCTGTGGGAGCTGAGGTACGAGGAGTGCTGCTATTATCCAATATATATATATATATATATATATATATATATATATATATATCACATGCTTGCAGCAGAAATGTGGTCCTAGAGGTTTGCACTGCCCACCCTCTTTGTTTTCAGTGGGAATGTGTCGGCCATTTGTTTGCCTCCTATTACAGATGTGCCACAATAAGTGACTGGTCAGACTCCATGGGGATGCAGGATGCCACTTTACCCCATTGGATGGCTCTGACTGGCATACATGGCTGCAATTCAACATGTCATCCAAAATGTCACTATATGAGTCCTAGAGACTGTAGCGTGTTATATAGAACAATCCACGGCTTATTAAGGTGGTTGCAGAATGCTGCTCTGAAATACAACCGCAAGGTAAACGCACTACAAGTCCATGTGTGTCTGAGCCCTTAGAGGAGAGCTCTGCTGCCGGCACTGGAGGGGTGCAGTGCAGTAGTCACAGCCGGCTCCTTGCTCTGTGGAGATCCCCATTGCCTCTATAGCGCCCGCATATACCGCCGTGACTTCAGGCCTGGGACGAGTCATGAAGTCATGAGCAGAGAAAGCTTCAGCTCGCTGCCATTGCTGTACGCGGTATACACGGTGCTGTGCCGCCCCACACGGTGCTGTGCGCTGTATACACGGTGCTGTGCGCGGTATACACGGTGCTGTGCCGCTCCACACGGTGCTGTGCGCTGTATACACGGTGCTGTGCCGCTCCAGACGGTGCTGTGCGCGGTATACACGGTGCTGTGCCGCTACACACGGTGGAGTGCGCGGTAAGGGTTAACCCTCCGCCAGGCTCGCTATAACATCGTGATTAATGAGCGCTAATGCCATTATTACATCCTCATTGAGGGCGCTTCCTGCCCCCGTGGGGTGAGGAGGGGGAGGGGTCGAGGCGGGGCCGGGGGCAGGCCGCAGTGCAGGCCCTGGGGACCGGGGCGGGACTGGCAGGGACGCCGCTGCACAGGCTGCTGGAGCCGCTCGTACTCAGCAGCCGCTTCCCCCAGGAGTCTGCCTTTCATCTCGCCGCTCCTGGCGCCTGCAAATAGCCTCATTCCGTCTGCTGCCTCCCCCTCAGCCCCGGCCCCCTCCCCCTCCCAGCGCCTGACTCCCACGGACTCAGCCTGCATCCCTCCGTCCCCAGTGGCCGCCTGAGAGCGCCCGACACTCATTACCCTGCGGAGGAAGAGCCCCCGAAGTGTATAATTGGCGCTGGGGCCGGAGGATGATCGCGACACTTCTCCCGCCCGTCAGTCAGTGTGAGAGCGGCTGTCTGCGGCGTATACGGACTGACAGCCGGGTGACCGGGCCGACTGCCGGCACACTGACTCATGGCACACGTCAATAAAGGGTTAATGGCGCTTCTAATGTTATAATATACCAGTGGCCGATATATACACCGCAAGGAGATAGATAGATAGAGAGAGAGAGAGAGAGAGAGAGAGAGAGATAATATCCGACACATGGAATAAAGCATACAGCATCACAATCCGATATATGATATCCTGTCATATCACCCTGTATACGAGCACAGCCATATCACCCTCCACTATAGCAATATGCTGCCCCAGTATATTTCCATATAGCCCTGACGTCATGCATGTTATATAACATAGAGGAGATATGTGTATATACAGCAAGGGTAAGTAGGTTAGGTTTGTTGCCTTTATCATTCCTAAAGAATAATACAGTATACTAGTATGTATACAAGTATAATATAATGTATATTGTATAACTATCCATAGGAGCATAACCTCATAAGCAGTGAACAAATTGTAATAATCTTCATAAAAGACTATACAGTGTGTGTGTGTGTGTGTATATATATATATATATATATATATATATATATATATATATATATATATATGTCACATTTACAGAAATATATGTAAAAGAGTATATATGGGAGAAAATAGAAAAAGAAAAAATGTAGGACTGCTGATTCTATGCAGCTAGGTGCAAGTCATCTGCTTTACTTTTGCGTGATAGATAGATAGATAGATAGATAGATAGATAGATAGAGATATTAGATAGAACAGAGATATAGATAGGAGAAAGATAGATAGATATGAGATAGATAGATAGATAGATAGATAGATAGATAGATAGATAGATAGATATTAGATAGAACAGAGAGATAGATAGGAGAAAGAAAGATTAATAGATAGGAGATAGATAGATAGATAGATAGATAGATAGGAGATAGATAGATAGATAGATAGATGATAGATAGATAATGGATAGGAGATAGATAGATAGATAGATAGATAGATAGATAGATAGATAGATAGATAGATAGATAGATAGGAGATAGATAGATAGATAGATAGATAGATAGATAGATAGATAGATAGAAGATAGATAGATAGATAGATAGGAGATAGATAGATAGATAGATAGATATGAGATAGATAGAAGATAGGTTGATAGATAGATAGATAGATAAAGGTAGATGGGCTAGAAGATAGATGAGTGGATAGATAGATAGATAGATAGATAGATAGATAGATAGATAGATAGATAGATAGATAGATAGATACAGACAGGCAGATAGAATATTTTATCGGAGTTCACCTATATGTCATGCTTTGTCCCTCTCACTCCAGCTCTATCCATAGCTATCTGCCTCTGTCTCTGTCACTCTCCCTACTCCTGTCTATCTTTATAAATCACCCTGTCTGCTAGATATTAGAATGTCAGTATTTCTTAAGCATAGGGCATCGGTACAGTACACTCTGCCACGGTCACCCCATAGGCTGTGTGATATACAGCTACTGTGCTGCTTTCATCTCAATAACCTAGTTGTCTTCATTATTAACCTTCTATAATAGTAGTCGTAGTAGTATTGTGATCATCATTATTACTGCAGCTACTACTACTGTATTTTAGAATAAGGTGCTTAACAACCTGAAATTCTGGCACTTACATATAATACACCAATCATAAGACATTGTATTCTTTAAGATGGTGAATAATCCAGCATGTGACAATAAAGGGTACCATAGTGCCTGTCTGCTATAGTCAGCGACAAATATATATATATATATATATATATATATATATATATATATATATATATATATATATTATATATTATATACAAATATATATATCACTACTTTGTAGTGAAGATTGTAAGCTCTTGTGAGCAGGGCCTGCTATAGTCAGTGACATATACTTATAGTGTATATATACACCATAGGCAATAAATCTAGAAATAAAATATATATATATATATATATATATATATATAAATATATATATCCCTGCCGTCCTTCCCGACTTTGTAGTGCAGATTGTAAGCTCTTGTGAGCACTGCTATAGTCAGTGACAAAAACATATACCGTATATATACACCATAGGCAATAATTCTATCTAATCCAAGAATATATATCCTTACTATACAATCCCTGACGTCCTCCCGGACTTTGTAGTGCAGATTGTAAGCTATTGTGAGCAGGGCCTGCTATAGCCAGTGACAAAGACATATACCGTATATATACAACATAGGCAATAATTTTATATATATCCTTATATACAATCCCTGACGTCCTCCCGGACTTTGCAGTGCAGATTATAAGCTCTTGTGATCAGGGCCTTCTAGCTCTTGTGTGAATTGTGTGCTACCTTATGTCTCCTTTTCCCTCTGAAATCCTATAGTAAAGCTCTGCCAAATATCCTGGCGCTCTATAAATGAAGGCTATTATTCTTGTTAAATCGATACATGTCAAACTTCCTAAAACCTAGTGGTTATCATTCCAAGTCTATAACGTAGATACCCCCTCCAAGTGCCAGGTACTTCAAGTGCCAGGAGACATCCTTAAAGTGGCCTATTATAGTGTCATTAATTGTAAGACAGAATGTTAGACTGGAGTAACACATTAGTATAATTGTCGCACAGGATGATTACGCAACAATTATGGGATATTATAATTGTGGGATAATTATGGAATTCATTAATCATGTAAAAAGAGCAATTATTTTTCAGACTGTTTTCTGATAGAAGAGATAGGCAGCTTGGTTAGGCACTGGGCCTCTGTGCTGCTGGCCATTGTCATAGGCGAGCTTTGGGACATGGTCATTATTTTTATGCCAGTGGGAAAGTCCTCTTTTTTCTTATGCTTCTCACTATTTTGGCATATGTTGTTTGTTTGGTTTTTTTTTAATTTTATAGAGGAGTCATGGTATCCTAAAAGGCCCCAGACATCAAAGGCCCTTGTAGTCCCTGACATATCACATGTATCTCTATCACTTAAAGGCCAAAATGATACTTGAAATGTTTACATGTAGACACATGAAGACATTACAAAGAAAGGAGTCTTTAAAGCGGAGACTAGAAAGAGAAAATTGGTTCTATGAGCTTCCTCTTCATATAATCAAACTTAATTACCCGAGTGACTGTTGAGTTTCTTGTGTGATTACAGCCCTACAGGTATCGCTAATAACACGGCGCACTGCAGCAGCCTGTGTAATTAACTCCCTCGCTCTTTTCCTTCTTTTTTTTTTTCATGTAACAAAAACAGTTCTAGAATCAGTGCTATAAAGTGGAGCGCCTCAGCCAATCAGGAGACGCCGCTGGGTGACGTCACGCGAGACGGGCGTTTCCTGTTGGTTGTCAGTGAAGCTGCTTTCAAAAGAAGAAAGAAAAAGTTTATTGAGTTTCCTTGAAGTGTGTGCGGGCAGCGGAGCTCCGATCTCAGAGCTGTGAGACACTGCTACACTGCTCAGCTACCTTCATCCCAGGGATCTTGGCCAGGGAGGGGGCTTGTGTGCTTCCCCTTAAAGAGCGACATGTCTTCGCCTAGGAAAATCAAGGAGGATTTAAGCTCTGATGAAGAGGGCTCAGTGCATCCTCCCCATTCCCCTATGGAGGATCACAAGATCAAGGTCTCCAGCCTGCCTTTTAGCGTGGAAGCCCTTATGGCTGATAAGAGGATTCCTAAGGAAGTGTCCCATCTACGTGGCTTGGAGTCTCCAGGAGCAAGCAGCAACCCGCGACACCTGCATTTGGGGGTCGGGAGCAGAGAGAGCCCCAGCCCCCCAGGGGTTACAAAAAACTTTGAGACTTCCTCTGTGAAATCCGAAAACTCAGAAGATGGGACAGCATGGGCCAAGGAAGGAGGCAGCTACTCCCCTCCACCAAGTAAGTTCCTATGCCACATTCATGTTCCTGGTGCCATAGAGATGGATATCTGCAGAGCAAGGCTCTGGTTTCATGGACGAGTCCCTGCAGACGCTTTCATCTTCCTAATTGAAGCTGGCTGCTCTGCATACCCTGATATCAATAGCCCAATAATAACTATATCTCTGCGACATCCCTGCTCTGTGTGTAAAAGGGGCAGTGAAGGGGTTAAGTG